>NC_054712.1:29296129-29390804 GCF_016097555.1 Gigantopelta aegis
CCCCTTCACACGCGCCTGTAAGAGCACTTAGTAAATTATCAACACTGCCACGTGGCAAATAAAATCAAACCCCCAATGTTGATTCACAAATCAATAGATTTATAAATATTCTGGTGAAGACAAACGTTTTTCACATTTTATTCATATAGGTTTACAAAATTCAAATGACATCCCGCTAGTATTGAACCAAAATACATGTCTTAGTTACAAAACAATTATTTTAATGTTTGTTTTGTTTAAAGACACCACTAGAGCACATTGATTAATCAATCATCGGCTATTGGATGTCAAGCATTTGGTAATTGTGACTCTTAGTCATCAGAGGAAACACGCTACGTCTTTCCTAATCCAGCCAGGGTTCTTTTATATGCACTTTCCCACAAACAGGATAACACATACCACGGCCTTTGTTATACGAGTCGTGGTGCACTGGCTGCAACGAGAAATAGCCCAATGGGCCCACCAACGGGGATCGATACAACACCGACCGCGCACCAAGCGACCACTGGGTTACGTTCCGCCTCATCTGTTTTAAAATCACCGGCAACAAGCCATTTCTAGGCAGTATTGACCTTTGACCAGTGTAACCGGAATGCAAGTCCGTAGGAACAGTTGTCTGCCCGGACGTAATCTCCTAGGAATGCAGGTCCTAGGTCTAATATACCTAGGAATGCAAGTCCTAGGACTTACTGGCGCCTCTCTTTATTTAAATATTGTCTATTTATTCCAATATTTTCCATTTATATCTTTTTCCAGAGTATGTACACATTTTGTTGACCTTATTACATGAGCAGAACCAAGGTCTTTATTCACTGCGTGTTGTTCCAACTAATAAATGCTTAAACATTTAAAAGTAATGTTTCCATAATTCGAAGCATGTTACATGTATTAGTACTCGCAAATAAGTATAACTTGCCCATTTGATATACCAACAAAATTATCTGTTATCCAGATTCTGGCATTTTCGTTTAATTCGGGCAAAAGCCAGCCTGCCCCCCCCCCCCCCCCCCCCCCCCCCCCGTACAAAAATGCGAATCTGTACGCATATTCTGATCTGATCTATGTGTTTTTTGTGTGTGTTTTCAGTTCTGTACACATCACTACAGACGTTGGGCAGTCTATTGACAGTTGTTGCTAATGGCGTCATTATATACATCGATGCCATGCCTTCATCTACACCAATGCCGCCAACACCAGAATCTAAATCTAACGCACCGAATGGAGGAAATGGTCAAAACGTCAGATCGTCTGCTTGTGATGTCAAAGAAGACAAGACCATGTACCAGGACTATAAGAACATAGCAAGAAGAATAGATCGATTCTGCTTTTGTTTGTGTTTAGGGTTTGTTGTTATTAGTTTATTCGTATTTGGTGTGTTAATGTTTTTCACTTAAATATTGTTTGGTACAACAATGTGAATACGTCCAACTCTATAGCAAATAGTTTTATAATGTTTTTGCTCATTTCATATGTGAAAAAATGATTTTGTGATGAAAGACTTATAGTCAGTGTACATTAGACACAACAAGACAAGACAGG
This sequence comes from Gigantopelta aegis, assembly GCF_016097555.1. NCBI lineage: Eukaryota > Metazoa > Mollusca > Gastropoda > Neomphalida > Peltospiridae > Gigantopelta > Gigantopelta aegis. Next base: position 29,297,669 of record NC_054712.1, read on the forward strand.
GGAGTACGACAATTATATTATTATTATATTATTATTATTATTATTATGGAGGTGTCACTCTCCTAGTGACAACAATAATAAAAGTTCTGAAAACCTTTTTCTAAACAGTGAATTGTCATGATTGGATCGAGCTGCGGTTGGACACAGTGGGGTGGGGGGTGGGGGGGGGGGCGGGAGGATGGGATGCCGGAGGTTAGGGGTTTTGGGGGCCATAGGGTGTAGGCGGTTTGGCCTTAGGTTTTGTGTAGGGTCTGGCCCCCCCTCTCCCTCGGCCTCCATTGGATCACACCAATGTTCGAAATATAATTGGTAATTTTATCTTATCAAAATTTATTAACTAACTTTTCTAGGGGCTTGGACCAACCTTTTAACCTCTTGTCCTAACCTCAAGGGATATAATTTATATTTATTTTTAATTTAATAAAATTTATATAATATGTAAGTACTTTATAGGTTAATATTGTTTTAAGGACGCATTCAAATTTTATTAACCTCCATCTCTCATTACTATTTTTGGCTTTAATATTCTAAATTGGCCCTAGTAGTTAGGTGATTCCTGTCCCGAGTCGGACCCCCGATCTTATCGGAGGCCGGACTCGGGATAGGTGTGTTCGAAACCATAGTGGTATATGGACACGTTAAACCACTCGTCAAGTCATGGTCTTTACTAATTAATGTTGGAAGAACCTTTTTTAGACGTTCAGCAATGACTGAAGACAGTAGTCTAAGAGAGTAGTTCAAGAGAGAGATTGGACGCCAATTTTTTTTTTTTTTTTTTGGTTTATCACCTTTAGGGATACACGTCATAATTCCTTGCTTTTGGGTAACAGAAAGTTCACCTTTTTTAAAACCTTCATTTATTGATCTTAGTAAGTAGATGTCAATATCTTCCAGAACAAAATTATAAAATTCGTAAGTAAATACATCTGTGTCAGGGCTCTTATGATTTGTTTGTGTTTTTTAAAGCATTTAACAATTCATCATAAGTAATTTCTCCTTCAAGGGAATTTGCTTCTTCGTCATTTAATTTATTTACTGCGATATTTTGCGAAAAAATGGAGTCAAGTCGTACTTTAGAATTAAATGTTCTTTTGTTGAAAAAAAAAACCGTTTCATAAAAGTTCTTAGCTGCCATACATATATCTCGTGTGTCTGTTACAATAGTACCATTGTCGGATACAATTTTAGTCATAGATTTGCTAATAAAGTTTCTGTTTTCTAAATTGCTAAAATATTTATAAATTTTCTCTCCCTCGTCGATCTATTTGTCTCTGGAACGTATTAGAATGCCTTGCCTTCCATCTTTCTACTTCTTATATTTTCGAACTCTTGGGTTTTGTTTGCTTCTAGGAGATCAAAATCGATATAGTCTATGTTATTTTCCAATTTATTTATTTCCATGTTTAAAATCTCTTCAAGTTTATTTGTTTCTTTCCTTTTAAATGAGGTATAAGAAACTGTTTTACCCCGGATCTTCATAAGTAACACTTCCATAAACAACTGATGAATTTCAGATTGAGATACATCGTCTAGTGATATTTGTTCATTTTGCTTGACTGCATATTGCTGCACTACGTTAGAAATTACTTCTCTGACCACCTTTACGTATTCTTTATCACCCAGTAGAGAGTTATTAAATTTCCAAGATGTATTACGTTTTTGTTGATTAGTTAAGTTCGCTTTTAAGCTTATCAAAGAGTGATCTAATCAATAACCTGAAGTTATATTTGTGTCAATAACTAAAGGATACAAGTTTGGTGAGATAAAACAAAGTCAAGCCGAGCTTGTTTAATGGGATTTGTTTTCTTCTCCATGTGAACTGTTGGACACCGGGATTATGATCGCGCCATGCATCAACCAGATCTAGTTCACCCATCATTTGCAAAACTTCTTCTCTGGCTCGAGGATTATTTATATTTTGATAAGTATAAGCATCGAATGATTTTTTGTAAAATAAGGTTAAAATCACCAACAACTAAATAATAATTATTACCAAATTTCTTAATTTTATCCGTAATAGTTGTGAAGAAATTAGGCTGGTCACTATTAGGTCCATATAAGTTAACTAGGGTAAATCGAAAATCTATAATCATCAAGTTGCCATTGTTATCTGCATACTACTTACGTGTTTTATAACCAAACTTTTTATTAAATAAGACTATTATTACTATTAAAGATACAATCACTACCCCAAATGGATCTTATAATAGGTTCTTTTTCCTTTGAAAAGTGAGTATCTTGCAACATATAGATTGAATATGATTTAGCCCTTTAAGAATTGAAAACATCTTTTAGTTTTTCAAAAGAGCCAAGGCCTCGACTGTTTAAAGAACAAATGCTGAAGTCGCTACATAAAACCATTGTGAATAAATATCGATAATATATCTAATAAATAACAACCACTGTCTAAATAGAAAGCACAATTATACATACAAAAGGAGAAAAATCGAAGGTAGCCATAAATACAAATACAACATATGGAGTCATTCTTAATCTTAAAAACTACGATAGATATATACCAACAGTCATTCATACCTTCGCCAGACATAGGCCTATACCGAAGGACATATTTAAAACAAATTAATTCTAATAATATATTGATGTTTTTTAGGGGTGTGAAATATAAAGCAGAAATGCATGTATTAAACAAATAAAAACCAATGAACACAAGTATATTCACATTATATACATACACACTAGAACAAAGAAGCAACCATAACTGCTCACATACACACTCACTTTTGCACCACTTTTCACATCTGGATATGTATAATGCTGAAAATAAGAAAAAAAAAACCCCAACAAAAATAAATCTACTATCATGGGAGGTGTGTCCTCCTCCCATCCCCAGTTGATAAGATAAGTTTTGAAATGACTAATATGATTTCGGTTTTTTATTTCTCTGAATTTAGTATTAATAACTATGTAAAACAAACAACAACAAAAAAAAAAAATAACAAAAAGAAAACCAAAAAAAAACACAAAAAAAAACAAAAACACCAACCACCCAACCTACACATTCATTCAACCAATTAATTAATCAATAAATCAGACAAGACAATTATGCCATTGGACTTGAGGCCGGTAGGTACTGGGTTCGTATCTCACCTAACAGTTTATAAGGAGTCATGTGAAATACATATTGTATAGTGTTAGAGGACTAGGTAATCTTTGCCTATATCTGAGACTGGTAACTTACAAGATAACAAATTTCACCCTATGTCTATAACAATACTCACTTTTTAATTCCAGCATATAAAAATATATCGCTAAAAATATCGCCAATGTCTGTATGGCCTATGTGGCACTCACGTTATCACCCCCACATTGTCTCTTTTTTTTCTCACTCGCTGTCTCTTGCCCTGTCCCCCTTCCGACATTCACATGACTGCAAGACCAAATCGGAATGACAAAACTGTATTCCGTAATTAAAATCGTATCTTTGCACAAAGCAGAGTCAAAAGGATGGTTGAAGTGATTTCTTCCATGATCCACTATCCACTATGATGTCATATCCAAAGTTTATTGTCGTATAGTGTATTGCGATATTATCAGAATAGAATCTTTGTTTTGGTGTGCAGATATAACACATTTTGTATTTTTCTGTTTGTGTATAATTTCCACATTCACATTAGTAGATGAAGTCATTGATTCTTCGAGATCGTTAATATCCGATGACAATAATAAAAAAAATACCGTAAGTAATATTTTCACACACACACACACACACACACACACACACACACACACACACACACACACACACACACACAAATTAATTTTTCCAACGAAAATACGTTCACAACTTTATGATTTTATGAAATCCTCCAAATTATTTTCATTTGGAAGAACAATAACATGGGTTCCATCATGTCCTCAGACCACGAATGTAGACAGCTCTGGTAGTGGCAGCCACGCCTCGTGTGTAGACTCAGTTGGTGACCACTAAGTAGAGCTCGAGCTAACTGAGTAGTAGAACCATACAGTCCATTGTCACTCCGAGCTGCAGTTAATATCTTAACCGAACAGTCATCTGTACACCAGTTATAAGGAGTTGTAGATAATACCGTCGAGTGCTTAAGTCCTTCCCCAACCTTCCAACGAAGAACATCCTTAGTACCAGCGCTAGTGAACCTGTACAATAACTAGCATGGCTGTCCAACAAAGGTGGCGCAATTTGAAGTAATATCCAGGTCTAACGACGTGATACCACCGCCAACTATTTTCTGTTGATTATCTGATATAAACAAAGTACGAAAAGAGGGTACGTATGATCCGTCTGTAATATTTGAAAGCAACGAGTCAAAATTACCCAGACGAACTGATCCAGCGGCGCCATTTTCATAACGTGGTCTCCCTTGTGTAAAATATTTCACATACCGTTTAGCATGCACTTGATTCGATGCTAGTTGCCCAGCAATATCAAATGTTTGGTATTTCCGTTTCGCATAAACTTTAAAAAGTCTTTTAGGAAATTGATCAAATTTGTCCCAGGTGGATTGGAATTGGGTGAGTTCAAACACGGACTGAGTCCACCTTGTGTTGTTACAATCAATAGAAAAACCAAGTTCATCCACATTCAGGATTTTCGTGTCGCCAGTTATAACTTTTGCTCTGATGCCACAAGAGTTAGATTGCGATAACGTAACGTTAGGTCGCATGCGAGGATATCCAGTGTCGTAGTACAGTCTCCTCTGACTGTAGCATGATTCTGCAAAACAAATCATCAAATAGTACATCAAAACAAACAACAAAACATACACACTATAAAATAACTAATACCCCCCCCCCCCCCCCCCCCCCCCCCCCCCCTCCAGCAAACTGGCTATTTCCTTTTTATTGTTTGCCCAGTTTATCGTATGTGTCAAGATTTAAAGAGACTGTCCTGAGTTTATAAAATTTTGTAGCGATTAACATTACATACTAAATAATAAGTTTTTTTTATTTTGAATATCCATGTCTTTATACAAGTGTGTTTCTGGATTTTCCCCAATAATTTCGCACATAAGAAATAGAGGATAACAAAAGAGTCACCAGTTCTTATCCATTTTATGACCCGAATGAATAATTTTCAATTGTCATAAGGCTTAGGTTTGTATGTTTTCCAAATCGCGATGACTGCTTATTTTATATCGGTAAAGAGATTGATTTGTAAATGCCAAATCGTCCAATAATAGTGTACGTTACACACACACACAACACAACACACAACACACAAAACACACAACACACACAAACACACACACACACACAGAGAGAGAGAGAGAGAGAGAGAGAGAGAGAGAGAGAGAGAGAGAGAGAGAGAGAGAGAGAGAGAGAGAGAGAGAGAGACCTCACAAACATTGTTTTCGCTTCCTATTTTTTTTTAAATTTAGTTTTAAGTTTCGGACACTACCGGCCAATTCGCCGGTTGCCCCATTTATTGATCAATCCTACCTATTTACAATTAACCAGATTCTCCTTGAATGTTAAAATTATATGTACATTAAAAGTGTTTATGCTTGTATCATAATAAAATATATATTCAGTGCATGCTTGTGTTCTTGTTTTCATTTATACTTTAGTGTGTGTTTAAAATTGATTAATTAAAAGATTCTAACCTGGTTTGCGGGCCTGAGGCCTTATTCACAAAGCGTTCGTAAATATTTTCGTTGCGCACACGCAAGTAACCACTTATGATGTAGTTACGTACACGTCAGATTTGCGTTAAGTGATATTCACAAAGCACACCTAGAGTTCACTTATCGATTTCGCACCATACGAACACGCATCGGTCATGCACGTGGGTTTTGCACGTGCGTCTAACCATAATGTTACATTCATAACAATCAAATATGTCTGAAGAACCACCCAAGAAGAAACGGAAACAAAATTTCACAGTACATGAAATTGAACGTCTCTTGGAGTTAATCGAGAAAGACTATGAGGTGATTAGTGGCAAATTTAGTGACATTGTTACACTCAAGAAAAAACAAGAAGCGTGGCAAGAAATATGTAGAAAAATAAACGCGACTTTACCATGTCTACGAACAGTGGATGAAATTTAAAAAAAAGTGGGAAGATATGAAATCTAAAGTTAAGAAAAAAGCTAATAAGGAAAAACAATAATATTCCAAAACTGGCAACACGCCCCGCCAGGCTGCTGATCTTTCAAACGCTGACCAACGAGTCATTGGCCTCCTAGGAATTGCCAGGGTGTTTGGCACAGAAGGTGGTGTGGATACCCATACAGCAGACAGACCTAACGACTCTAGCACAACCTCATCCAAACCCACAACGTTAATTATTTTTGTTTTTAGTTACAATTTTCTCGTTCCAGCCAGTGCTCCACAACTGGTGTAACAAAGACCTTGGTTTGTACTATGGGATGGTGCATATAAAAGATCCCTTGCTGCTTTATCAAAAAGAGAAGCCTATGTGGCGGCAGCGGGTTTCCTCTAAAATACATATGTCTGAATGACCATATTATGTTTGACGTCCACTAGCCGATGATAAGATGAGAATCAACGTGCTCTAGAGGCGTCGTTAAATAAAACACACTTTACTTTTAGTTACAATTTTCCCAAATAACGAGGTGTGGTGTGGTCAGAATTGATATTATAAATATAACGTCTTATAAATGATAAACAAGTAAAAATAAACTAAACAACATAACTATGACGTTTATATGTGTGTGATGTATGTATGTGATGTATGTATGTGTGTATGTCTGTGTGTATGTATGTGTGTGTGTGTATGTATGTGTGTGTGTACGTATGTATGTATGTATGTGATATGTGTATGTATGTGTATGTTTGTGTTTGTGTGTATGTTTGTGTTTGTGTGTATATGTGGGAGCGGGATCTAGCTCAGTCGATAGAGCGCTGGCTAGAGGTGCTGAGGTCGCAGGATCGATCCTCTTCGGCGGATGTCTAACACTGGGGGGTTTTCCGTTCCAACCAGTGCACCACGACTGGTACAACAAAGGCAGTGATATGTACTATTCTGTCTGGAAAGTGAATATAAAAGATCCCTTGCTGCGTATCGAAAAAGAGTAGCCCATTGTGTGGCGACAGCGGGTTTCCTTCTCTAGATCTTTGTGGTCCTTTACCATATGTAAGACGCCAATATAACCGTAAATAAAATGTGTTGATTCCGTCGTTAAATAAAACACTTCTTTCTTTCTTTTCGTGTATGTATGTATTCGTGTATGTATGCATGTATTCGTGTATGTATGCATGTATTCGTGTATGTATGCATGTATTCGTGTATGTATGCATGTATTCGTGTATGTGTGTGTATGTATGTGTGTGTGTGTGTGTATTCGTGTCCATTTTGTCCATTTTGATAAAAACCTTCCTTCATTACATCTCGAGCTTGACGATTTTTTGGAAATACAGTTATTTTTGTTCAAGTGCATTTGCCACTCGTGTCACAATTCTTGAAACTGATGGCTGGCTGGTACCATACAAGTCTGCAGTCACTTGTTGGAAATTTCCCGTTACAAAATATCTCAATGCACAAAGCAGTTGCAGTGGAGCGGGTATAGCTCGTGACCTTTGTGCTGGGTGCACCAAGTCACCTTCAATCAAGTCTATCACTTGTAGAACATGTCGAAGCATTCGGAATCTGTTTAGCAGTTCTAGGTCATCGTACCTATCCAGTGGGTTAAAACGGTCGCGAAATATTCGCTGACGACGGATAGCTCGCCTATTTATCGCCTGTTGTATAATAAAAATTGCCGCCATTGTGTCCCAGATAAGTGCACGCAATCTGTTGCGGGAGGTCTAGAACCTGCCGCAAGTTTACGTGTACTTTACGGGTGCGCGTAGAATTGCGAGTGCTTCGTGAATAGGGCGTAAATCTTAAGTGGAGCTTACGACTAAATTTATCGTTAGTCATACGCGAAAAACTCTAAACATCTGGATCATGAAAACCTTCATTTTCCACCTTGTCAAATTCATTATTATGCAAAATATGCCATAACAGCTGACTTGGGATAGGAATTGTTACATCTTTAAAGAATACGCTTAACTAGACGGTGTTTATATACGATGTGACTATATATACGAAGGCCGTGTATATAGCCTCCGCTAACGAGGGCTGGCTATATTCACAGCAACAATGTATATAGGCGGTAAATAAGTATTTGATTAATTCGTATTACCGAACCATCTCGAACAGGAGGAATACATACTAAGTACTGTACGAACAGAGCGTTTTCTGAACAGAGAGGGGGAAGGGGAGTACATGAATTTAGCGGACCCTTTTCTGTACGTTTTCCATAGACATATGAATAGCGTAATATTACCCGTACAGTACTAGCAAAATAAATAATAATTTAAAAAATTAATATTAATAATAATACACAATTATTATTATTATTATTATTAGCCTACTACTACCTTTTTGGGGTGGAGGGGCGGTGTTTTATCTGGGGGAGTTTTGGCTATAAAAAGCAAGATTAACGTGCGTGATCACACGCGCATACGGCTGAACTTGTCCCTGCACGTAGAACGGGATTCAACTGGGTTGAGTAATAATATGTAATTACAGTCGTCAAAAAGACTCTATTAGTCGATAACATCTTAAAATTGCAGCAAACTCAGGAATGTCCCTTTAATGCATTGCCAGTATTATCCGAAACAATAAGAAGTCTGTTTGTTTATTGACACCACTGGCACACATTGATTAATTAATCATCGGCTATTGGATGTCAAAAAAATAACTGCACGACACTGTACTCATTTTTTTTAAACAAAAATATTATTAAATCTATTAATAGACATTCATCAAGGTGCATACATTGTGAATTATTTACTGCTTAAAGGCATCTGTCATTGGTACCTGCTTCTGTCCTGTACATTTATAAATTGCCATAAAAAAAACAGAACACGTAGATATTGGAAGTTGAATGACTAAATGATTATTTTTAATTGTAATGCACGTCTGCAGATTTAGCAGCAATCGCAATCTAATTAAAATTAGCTCCACTATTACATGTGGATCCAACAGCAGCCCGTTGGAGCTCATGTCCAGTTGACCTTTCATTCGACCAATCAAAACCTTACTTGTAGAAGAATCATGCCAAATTGGTAATAATTAAGCCAACTTTTGGACGACAAAACATGCGACAGTACACTTGTTTTTTTTTTACGCTATACATTAAACCGAATGACCACTTTACGAACCAGTCAAAATTTAATAATAATAATAATAATAATAATAATAAATGGTGAGTTCATGTCTTGAATGTTTATCATTTCTTTTATTTCAGCGTATTCGCAATTATTTTCGTTATGAAATTAATAATATATATTTTTTTATTATTGACCATGTATACTGACAGACAATGAAAACGCAAAAACAACTTTTCATTGCAAATAATGACAAACTATTAATGAATTGATGGATAATGTAATATGACATTAATGACTGGTATTCATGAGATACATTCACATGGAAACATGACCAGTTATCATCAGTAATCGAGTTGCATTCGTAATCGAAAAGTTCAACCCCCATATATCAAGGTCAGTATCTGGTGTGTCCACCATTGGCCCGTGAGCATGCGTGAAGATGACGGGGAAAAGGATTGGCACAAATATCTCAAATAAGAAAGAAATGTTTTATTTAACGACGCACTCAACACATTTTATTTACGGTTATATGGCGTCAGACATATGGTTAAGGACCACACAGATTTTGAGAGGAAACCCGCTGTCGCCACTACTCTTTCCGATTAGCAGCAAGGGATCTTTTATTTGCTCTTCCCACAGGCAGGATAGCACAAACCATGGCCTTTGTTGAACCAGTTATGGATCACTGGTAGGTGCAAGTGGTTTACACCTACCCATTGAGCCTTGCGGAGCACTCACTCAGGGTTTGGAGTCGGTATCTGGATTAAAAATCCCATGCCTCGACTGGGATCCGAACCCAGTACCTACCAGCCTGTAGACCGATGGCCTAACCACGACGCCACCGAGGCCGGTCCAAATATCTCGAATAAGTCACAGGAATGTTCCTCCATTCCTCATGCAACGCCTGTGCAAGCTCAGCGACATTACGCGGTGGTGGCTGGCGGTGACGTACTCGACGTCCTAACTCATCCCAATGTGTTCAATTGGGTTCAAATCCGGTGAAACGGCGGACTAGTTCATAACGGTGATACCGGCTTGTTGCAGGAATGCCTGAGTAATTCTTGCAGTATGTGGACGGGCATTGTCTTGTTGAAACAGAAGGGAACCTCCTGGTCTTGCTGTCATCGTCGCAGTTCTGAACCGGTTACCGGGGTGGTGTCGTCGAATCTGCCGATCTTGGCGTGGGGTCGTAACGGGACGTTGACCAGGTCGAGGTCGATCACGGACACTCCCGGTCTGTTGATGACGTTCAACAAGTCGTCCAATAGTTGATGGATGGACTCTGAAGGTCCTAGCAACTTGGCTTTGCGAAGTCCCCCCTTGAACCATGCCCAACGCTCGCTCCCTTCGTTCTTCTCTGAGTCGTGACATTCTTAATGTTACGAGGAATATGACACCCGTTACGTGACTTTTATTTGTCCACATACTGGCATTTTACGGGCATTGCATGCAACATGATTGAGCATGTAGTGAACGTATTTCACACCATTTTGTGTTACTGCTATTGTATGTGTAACGAGAACAAAACCAGGATTAAAACCCAGACAAAAGTACCAATCAATGGCTTCCTCTCATAAATTGTTATTTTAAGTCCAATAAATATATTTTTCATTAATGAAAACAAAATATTGAAAAATATCTGTTTTGCGTTTTCATTGTGTGTCAGTATATATAGCCGGCCCCCATTTGCCAAGTCTCTATACATGGCGGTAGTTTATATAAAATTCAAAAATACATTATACGGTTGTCGTATATATAGCCTCATCACTACCGAGTCTGTTTTGCCGTAATTTTTTAACTTATAAAAATGAAGAGTTCTAACTTTTTAAAAATGAAGCATGTCATGGAATTCCCTCGATCGTAGTTACATTAAAATGTTTTGGATCATACAGTAACTAGGTTTGGTATTCGAAATGAATGTAATTTCCATTTATAATCCATATTTAAATCCGTGCTTGAGCGCCTTTAAACGATGTGTCTTTGTGAGTTCGTAGTAACAAAACTGTGTATGTGTCTTTAGTTTTCGCTTCCTATTTATTGCACTAGTTTATTTTGCGCAAGAATATATACCACGAGACCGCAGAGCAGTCGAGTGGTATGTTTTTGCGCAAAATAAACGAATACAATAAATAGGAAGAGAAAACAACGTATATGGGGTTCTGTATTTATTACATACCTTCTTTTACTTTTTACAAATCTGTTTTTAATTTAACGTCACAAATACACTTTCTTAAATCTATGATCAATCCTCCTTTCATGGATTTACTTAACGTTAAGAATTGTACTCTACGGCAATCTTGTGTAATGTTCCAAATACGATGTGACGTAATTTGTAAATAATAAATAACGTCAGTAACGAACCGGCGCTAACTCCAGTAAAAATAAAAAGGGAATTCCCCATTAACAAGTTCCGGTCCAGATTGCACATAATTATGTGTGTAATACAAGATAAATTTATCAAAGGTTTGAAAATGTCTTTATCACTATAGTAAGATTGAATAGGTATGTAATATATATATATATATATATATATATATATATATATATATATATATATATATATATATATATATATATATATATATATATTTCCACGGTTATGAGTGCCCGATGTGGTTTATATATAAATGCATTTATTATGCAATAATAAATTTTACTACAACTGACATTATTGGATATGTCTTTATTTTATTGGTTAATTTTCGTGTTAAATTGGACGATTTATGTCATGGATAACCAGGTTTGACAACGATGACATGATTTCGAACACTCATCCGATGTTGTGTCACTATGAAGTACAACATTGTGGTCTAGAACATACCCATAACGCATTTTAAAACATTAACTGCCTCCAAAACATTGCAAAAATTAGAAAAACCCCATTCGTATATTAATATTATTTCTATGTGTTTATTAAAGAGGTCCGTGAAAATAATGTGAATAAAAGTATAAACTAATAGGTCTACCTCTTCAACGTGGTTTTGTCGAAAATCAGTCCAGGCGAAGTTCTCGAAATAATAAAATAATTATGAGGTTGAATCACAGCTTCGAATAAGTAAACTCCAATAATATCAACACTTTTTACAACAGAAAAAATAGCAAACAAAAATTATAGTTTTAGTATATCAGTATTCCAATAAATCATGTTCAAAATACAGTACAAACAAATTTGCCATCAGATCTGCTTCGCTCCTAAGTCAGTGACGTTATTTTAAGAGTACAACAGATTGTCATCTTTTACAAGCGTGTTCAATGATGAATATCTTCAGAAATGAGAATAGTGATGATTTCTTTAATAACAATAACATGTCTTGCAAATAGTCATAATAGGTGTAGCATTAGAATAGGGATAATGCCACTGTGTTTTATTATTAACTATAACGATTTAACACAATTTGTTTTTGGATTTTGGAACTCGACTTCGTCTCGTACCAAAAACCAAAGATGTTATGCTCTATTGTGAGGTCTCTGTTACTCGGCAACATCTTAACAATGAAAACAATGAAAACAAACTCAGGAAAGTCCCTTTAAATGGACATTTCTTCTCTTTTAAACTGAAGAAACTATATAACTCATGTATTCAGGCAAATTAGACAATTTGGAAGTGAAGGAACTATATAACTCATGTATTCAGGCAAATTAGACAATTTGGAAGTGAAGGAACTATATAACTCATGTATTGAGGCAAATTAGACAATTTGGAAGTGAAGGAACTATATAACTCATGTATTCAGGCAAATTAGACAATTTGGAAGTGAAGGAACTATATAACTCATGTATTCAGGCAAATTAGACAATTTGGAAGTGAAGGAACTATATAACTCATGTATTCAGGCAAATTAGACAATTTGGAAGTGAAGGAACTATATAACTCATGTATTGAGGCAAATTAGACAATTTGGAAGTGAAGAAACTATATAACTCATGTATTCAGGCAAATTAGACAATTTGGAAGTGAAGGAACTATATAACTCATGTATTGAGGCAAATTAGACAATTTGGAATAACAAAGGAAGGAAATGTTCTATTTAACGACGCACTCAATACCTTTGTATTTACGGTTATATGGCGTTAAGGACCACATAGATATTGAGATACGAAACCCGCTGTCGCCACTTCATGGGCTACTCTTTTCGATTAACAGCAAGGGATCTTTTATATGCACCATCCCACAGAGAGGGTAGTACATACCACAACCTTTGATATACCAGTCGTGGTGCACTGGCTGGGATGAGAAATAGCCCAGTGAGCCCACCAACGGGAATCGATCCCACACCGACCGCGCATCGAGCGAGCGCTGTAGCACTGGGCTACGTCCCGCCCCTTGGTATAACGAATGATATGAACGTCAGTCAAAGATTGTTATGTTTCATAGCTCTAAAAGGTTCCAAATGCCACTTTCTTGTGTTAATCTGCGTTTTGTTGCACTACGGTGTTTTATTCTATACCCCACTGTTCCATTATATCTTGTGGTGTACTATGCTATTTTCTATTGTAAATACTGTACAGTTTTATGTGTTATGTTATATCCCAGAGATGGAAAACATCAAAATAGATATGTTTAGAGTTTAAAACTGGTCATTTGTATATTTTTTCATCGTCGAATATTATACGGTTTATACAAATAAATATTAAAGAACTGTAATTCAAATCTAGTGATGACTTTGGCGGCTGGTGATAATTCCTACAAGTTGTCCAAACATGCCTTCGAGTCTACCTTGTGCAGAGGTACGATTTGGAAATTTGTTTTATAGTTCAGATTTATCTTACTCTATACGGTGTTTTCACAGAAAGGGCCCCCGTAACCCCTATTGCATCTACAACATCCATTACTATCTGGAAATCCATTGTTCTCACACTGATTCTGATTTTGAAGTACAAATAAATAAATTAAAGGGACATTCCTGAGTTTGCTGCATTGTAAGATATTTCCGACTAATAAAACATTTCTACGATTAAACTTACATATTAAATATATTTTCGTGTCAGTATCAGTGTCTGTATATTCAATGTGTTTCTGATCGTCTTAATATTTGTAAGAAGCCCAAACTGGATTTTGTCTTCAAATAATTTCGTATGTATGTAAAAAATAGTTTTTTAGGAAATGAAATGAAATTTAACCTAGTAGCAATATTAGAACGATCAGAAACACTTTTAATATACAGCCACTACTATTTTATGAAGAAGAGAGATAGATAGAGAGAGAGAGAGAGAGAGAGAGAGAGAGAGAGAGAGAGAGAGAGAGAGAGAGAGAGAGAGAGAGAGAGAGAGAGAGAGAGAGAAAGAGGCAGGCTATGTGATGTCGAAGATCCAATAATACACTATCTAAATAGCTAGTATTTAATTAACAATCGTTCAAATTTCAGTGAAAAGTTATCACGAAAGTGATAATATGGTATTCTAGTCCCTAACCCAATATTCAACGTGTGATGCCTTTTGTTTTATTACGGTTGTTATTGTGCAACAGGTGCGATATTTAGCATGTTGAATATGTAACCTATCACAGCTGTAATATATCCTACGTTCAACACATGCAAGCATTAAAACCTTTCTTTTGGAAAACATCGCAGGTGTACGAATATATTTTCTTGCCCACTGGACTGGAATAGCCAGCTTTTGCACGATGCTAGATAAATCTGTCTGACCCTAGGACTAGACAATTTCTAAATACGCCTGACGTCATTACTTTTTTTTTTCAGAATTATATTGAATTATTTATTCCCAAGTTGCCACTTTATTTAAACAAATGAATATTTTACTGTAATTAAATGGGTAAAAAAACACAAAAAAGGCACCGTTGTGAAGTGAAATAAGACAATTCCATCCCTCGGGACAAAATGTTTTTTGTGAGGGCCGAGATTAACATTTTGCCGATTTGTTGGAATCACAATGTTAACGTTTAGAAGGCGTGACAATTTTAATATTGAAAACATCACAACTGAAAGAAATGTCCACTACAGACGCATTTAACCGGAAGTTGCACAAGACACATAAGAGCGTAATTAGTAGACTCCAGTGTGCTCGACTCTGCTATGAAGATGAACGATGTAATGGGATGTTGGCCTGTCCGGGGGTTTGTCACCTGGTTAGAGTGTTCAAGTTAGACCAGGTGTCTGTTTCAGAATTAGATTATCACAGTTGTGAGGTATCAAACAGATATATATATCTAAAAATAATTACGTTGCGAATATCGCTGTAGCTCTGGTTGGTAGTGATGTATCAGTGATTATTAAGGATTTTCAATGCATTAATATTTGTTTTAGTATTCAGTTTTATACAGCATATAGTAGAGATTTAATAGCGATTTAAAACATTTTTTTCTATACAAAAATACCCACAAAACCCCCACGCACGCACGCACGCATACACACACATACATACAGTATTAACAACAACTAACTGGATGTGTGATATTCTGCCACAAATTAAGCGTTACTAATGATCAAAATCTTGAAATAGCCTGGTGGTAAAACGCTCGCCTAATATGCAATCGGTCTAGGATCGAGCCCCTTCAGTGATCCCATTACATTATTTTGTTTGTTACAGACTATGCTCTACAATTTGTGTAACAAAGGCCGTGTTATGTGCTGTCATGTCTGTTGGGTGGTGCATGCATAACACCTAGTGCTGCTAAGTGAAACAGAATAACGTCAGTGTGTTTCATGTTTCATCCGTATCTGATGCCATATGGACGTAATTAAAATTAAATGTATTTCAGGATGATAGTATTTCCCTCTGTTATAGCTTGACATATACTAGTTCGTGTGCGTTTATTTAGGTAGCTATGGACTGCAAGGTATTCTATTAATATACTAAAAGGCAAAAGTTATTGTGACACACAAAAGACAAAGATAATTGA
Organism: Gigantopelta aegis; assembly: GCF_016097555.1. Lineage (NCBI taxonomy): Eukaryota > Metazoa > Mollusca > Gastropoda > Neomphalida > Peltospiridae > Gigantopelta > Gigantopelta aegis. Next base: position 29,313,647 of record NC_054712.1, read on the forward strand.
TGGTAAGTTTTTACTGCCGTGTATGAAACGTTATAACATGGAAAGAGAAATGTCCGAAGGTATAGAAACGAGCAATAGTTCATGAAAAGGACGCACCTGCCATATGCAAATGAGAAACATCACTAGAGGGGGTTCAGAGTGAAGTTCACACAGTCAGTAGCGAGTGTGTCCACCTTGAGCATTGATGCAGGCCTGGCACCGTCGTGTCATTGAGGCCACTAAACGGTGGAGAAAGTTCCTGGGAATGCCATTCCAGATCTGAGGAAGGAAGAGCCTGAGTTCCTGCAGTGTTTGTTGGAGGATTTGGAAGACGTCGCAAGCGTCGCTCCATTTCATACCAGACATGTTCGATTGGTGACAAATCCGGGGACCTGGCAGGCCAGGGTAGCACATCAACATTGTTCTGATTGAGATACTGCTGCACAACTCTTGCAATGTGTGGTCTGGTGTTATTGTGTTGGAATGTCATCCCGGGGCCGTTCTGTTGTAAAAAAAACGGCAACACAGTTGTTTGCAAAATTTCATCTCGGTACCTCACAGCATTCAAATTGCCTTTAATCACAACCATCTGGGTCCGGCCTGTTGCTGTAATTCCACCCCATATCATAACGCCAGCACCTCTAAAACGATCCCCTTCAAGAACACATGGCGTGACGTAACGTTCACCTTGCTGTCTGTAGAGACGTGTCCTGTCGTCAGATCTGTGGAGAAGGAAACGGGATTCATCCGTGAAGAGGACACGTCTCCAGTCATGTGCTGTCCATCGCATGTGTTGTCTGCACCAATGGAGATGTCGACGTCGATGTTCTGGCGTCAGGATTGGCCTTCTGGCTGGGCGTCTTGCACGGATGCCGTAGATGCGTAGACGACGTCGGACTGTCCTCGCTGATACACCTCTGTTGCCAGGGATGGAACGGACTGTGAGGATTGCTGGCTGGAACCTGTTTCGCAGATGCGTGTTTCGGATCCATATGTCTTGGTGAGGGGTTGTCACGGGTGGTCGGCCGCTGCGGGGACGGTTCCTGACCTGGTTGTTTGTTGATATCGTTGCCATAAGTGCCATATGTTGTTTCTGTGGACGTTGAATTGACGTGCGACGTTAGTCGTTAATGTTGATGTGTGTGAGAATTTCACTTTTCCGATTAGTTAATGTGAAACAAACTGATCTTAATCTAAAAATCAAATCTGTTGTTGAGGTCGATACTTTTTATTTAAATCATGGGAATACCAAGGGTGGATCTAGCAAAACATTTGACAGGATTAAGTCGAAAAGGGCTCATAAATCAAATCGTGAAAAAGGCAACCCAAAGAAAATGTTTAAAAGGCATTCAAATATATTTAGGGGAGACTGGCCCCCTGGACATCCCCGCCCCTTGGAACCGCTTCTGAATATATAAAAGATATAATTGGCATAATTATGTACATGCAGCGTAGTTCTACAAATGTTCCAAATAAGATGAATGAATGAATGTTTAACCCCAGCACAAACCAATTAAGATGATGTATCATGTCTTATGATGACTTTCATAAACCAAATCAATGAAAGAATCAACGGAGGGATGTTTAACACACGATGCAAATAACAAAACTAGATAAAAGAAGTATTGATAGAAACATTCCAGTAAATCAGTTTAGGTGATCGAAAAATTGATCCTCTAATTTTGGCTTCAAACAGAAGATGTCAGACATCAGAAGATGTTAGACATTTGATAAATGATTTTTTTTTTGTGTGTGATATTTTCTGCAATGCATTCCTCCAAAACATAAATAGGGTATTATTATTTTCGATTGTTTCTTATTACAAACGGATGTTTAAATCAATCCACTCCTCTCATAAACGAGAATATCAAACATCTTTTTCCCACAAAGGTCCTTCAGGTATTCCACGGGCGACCGGTCATTTTGATTGCCTTGTGTTTCAAAACCAGGTTTTATTTTGTCCAAATCTACGATGTATGTCTGTGTTCTATATTTTCTGGTTCACCAGTGACTGAATACTGAAGATTTGAAAACTATCAAGCATTAGTAGTTATGGTTTAACAAAATATGCAAACATAATGTCTCAGCTATGCTATATTTCAAAGTTAACCAAGTCTGATATTTAATGGAAACTCACTGTCAATAACTCCTTATATTATACATGTGCAAAAACAGTTTTTGTTGTGTATATATTGTCTAACCTTTTCATTGAGTATTCTTAGGTTGGTATCAGTGTGAATTCTTCCACCCAATAAGTGACAAGAAAGGCACATTATTTGATTACTAGTGAACCATAAAGTACATCAATATGGACCGTGGTAACTATACACACAGTGTGGTTATGATTTATTTATTGACACAAAGCACCAGCTTGATGGCTGACTTGCACACGGCTTACAAATTACCTAATACGAACAATTAAAAACAGCGTGCATTTTAAAACGGAAAAAGACCATTGTCAACAGATAATATCGTCATCGAATTCATTGGAAACATCCATTACAAATCAATATTTTGAGACGTATATTCTCAGATACGTTTGCGGATGAGTTTGTTCATACCCAAATGAATGTAAAATAAATAACAGACGATACGTAATAGTCATACCCACACTTTACGAGGTGTATCGGTGAATATCACTGCAGTTTTGGTCTTGGGGCCGAGTATGTGACGTATACCCCACTTAAGGTCGAGTTAATTATTATATTAGTTCTATGGCAAATAAAAACAATAACTAGAAAGTAGTAAATAATGAAACATTTTGTTCCGAAGCAGTGACCCCTCTATTTCAGTTGTTCGTGTCGCACGTGCAAATGCAGTTTGGGGTGGTTTTATCAGTGTGTTTTAGGGCTGTACTGGAATGGGAATATATTACAACTCAAGGACGTAGTTTATATTTCTTGGGATGGGAATTGTATGGAGAATTAATTACTAAAATGCTATTTCTGAGAACATTTTTATATTTAGATCGTCTAACAAAAACCTTTACTCGTAGAACTAGAAATAATATTTAATGATTTTTGTTTTAAGTTTGGGGAATTTACTGGATAGGGGTTAGTTGACACCCCTACCACACTAACTACAGCTCTGCACATTGCATGAGTTTTAACAGACATATCGTGTTGTACATGTCTCAAGGGAACTATTGTGAATAAGTGCACATGTGTAATTAGATAGCTCTTTCTGTTGGTTGAAATATTACGAAAAGATAATTTGAACTTTGGTATATACAAAATATGATGTCACCCAACAAACTGAATTTTGTAGATGGCTTATTCTATTGGTTGAAATATTACGAAAACATAGTTTGAACTTTGTTATATACAAATGATAAGCGTCACCAAGCACAACCATTTTTGTCTTATTTTGTAACGGCAAATTCTGAAATATGGTCGTGGGCGTGAAAATAAGCCAGCGAGAAAAAAGAACTTTGAAGGCCAGAATGGAGATTTTTTTGGTTTAGTCTTCTTCTTTTCGTTCGCTTGTAGACTACACGTCGAGGCCAGCAGTGACTATGGACGATACTGTTCTCTGTAGATCACGTCTTGTGCCATACAGCTTCTTCGGGAGAGTTGTTGTAGTTGTCCACGTAATCTTCCTCAGCTGCTGTAGGTTTATGCAGTCTTGGATGACATGTTCAGTCGTCTGTTCTGCTTCTCGACTGGAGCACATAGAAGAAGGTACCAGACGGAACCTCTTATGTATATGGTTGTTCAGCCTGTTGTGTCCAGTCCTTAGTCAGAAAACGATGACCTGTTCCTGACGGGACAGCAGGTAATAATCATTGGTTTGTTTGGGAGGTCTATAGAGAGATTTAATATGGGATTTCATCTCTTCGTATGTCACCCAGTTATCCTCCTGTTCTTTAGCTGAACCCAGTTTTGCCAGTCTGTGTGCATTTTCATTTCCTGACATGCCACAGTGAGCATGAATCCATTGTAACACGATTTGGTTGACACTGCTGATAGGATGTAGGGCTTCTGAAAGTCTGTCAAGCTTGTTGTTATCAAAAGCCTCAGTCAGGAAGACGACATGTGAGCAGTTCTCCTCTCCGGTGCTGATGATGTGGGCAGCATGAATGAGAGCCTCAACATCTGCAGCATAGTTTGTGCAGTGTTTCCCTGTAAGCAAATGTGCCTCCTCTCGGTAGCCACTAAGGTCCATGATGTATATTCCAGCCCCTCCGTTTTCCACTGCATTTTTTTGCAGATCCATTAGTATATACCTGTTCATGATGTCTCTGGGTCTTGGGTCTCTGCTCATCAATCATAGCCAGTGTCAGAGCTCGTTTGTTTGGTTCACGGTGTTCCTCTCCAGGGACCACTGTGCAGATCTTTACATTGTCTACTTGTGGTTCCCATGGTGGGAAAAAAGAAAAAGAAAGAAATGTTTTATTTAACGACGCACTCAAAACATTTTATTTACGGTTATATGGCGTCAGACATATGGTTAAGGACCACACAGATTTTGAGAGGAAACCCGCTGTCGCCACTACATGGGCTACTCTTTCCGATTAGCAGCAAGGGATCTTTTATTTGTGCTTCCCACAGGCAGGATAGCACAAACCATGAGCTTTGTTGAACCAGTTAAGGATCACTGGTCGGTGCAAGTGGTTTACACCTACACATTGGGCCTTGCGGAGCACTCACTCAGGGTTTGGAGTTGGTATCTGGATTAAAAAACCCATGCCTCGACTGGGATCTGAACCCAGTACCTACCAGCCTGTAGACCGATGACCTAACCACGACGCCACTGAGGCCGCTTCCCATGGTGGGATGCAACTGACAGTACTAACTTGATGTATTTTATCTGGGAGTTGTCCAGTATATTGTTTTTGTTTAGTTAAATGGACTTCATTTTCTGTGCATTTTAATTTGGACAATCAAGAAGATTTTAAATTCTAACTGCAAGAGGAAAAAAGTTTTTGGAGACAATTACGCTATTCCTGCAAACACGTCTAAGAACACGTGGTGCTGTATAGTACAGGTTATGACAGGTAGACGTGTACTACAAGGGAAAAATCGTCTACATTCCCCCAATAGGGATACCCAAAAACTTTAGTCAAGTGTTGATGGATTTAAAATACGTTACAACCAAACAAGAGTGAACGTGACGGAAAGTGTTAGAAACGTTCGCGCAGTCGTGCGCTTCTCCAAATGTGAACACGTGCACATCAAATATAAGAGAAACAACGGAAATATCTTCCAGATTTCAATGTAAGTTATGACAATAAAAGTTCATTGTATTATTCATAATTTTTGTTTTGTTTTTTGTTTTGTTTTAAATACAGGTTTAGTTAAATGAAAAGTGTAATACACCTACACTTTTTGAAGAAAAGTGTAGGTATATCTGTGAATACACCTACACTTTTAACAAAAGAAACCATGACACCGAGACCGGAAGTGGGGTATAGTTATAACTAAACTTGAGTCATACTTGCTAATAATAACACTAAAAGTTCATACTTTATTTTGAATTATTTTTGGTCCATAAACAATAACGCTCAATAAGGCAACTTGCCCATATAATATCAGATATGACGTTCCGTGACCACGTAATGTTTTCGTTCATCGAGAAATGAACAAACTCTCGTTGCTACGTCTGGACCAATGGGGTGACGTTATATTGTATTGAATGTAACGGAAATTTAAGTATGCAGTCTACATTAATGTGTAAATTACATAGCGATAACATGGAACTAGGCCTACTTTCACTTGGCCACATTTCAAGTTGGCAATATTGTTCTTGCTAATGAAATCATGCATTTAACAGAACAAAACAATACGCATTCAAGATTAATGCATGATATTATAGTATAATTATAAATCATGATAAACATCAGCTACTATCACTCATGTCTGCAGCGTCTACACCGAGCGTAGTTAATCCGCAAGTTTGATTAGAAATAAGGTAAATTCAGCATCAAATCATCAACGTTTCCGATGGTGTGTCAACCACATTTGCATTTGTGGTAGTGACTTTGTAATGAATGTGTCTCCCACTAAACGAAGAAGTGTTAGCTTTGACAGTTAATCAGACCGACGGTGAGTTTGTTCAATCAGGTTATGTCTAGTGCCAACAAAACGTTTAAGTGCTTTTTTATTATCAATAATTCAACAGTTTGCTTTGAGGTAAAACGAAAAGGGACCCCCCAACGACAACAACAAAACAACAACAACCCCAAAACACAATAAAACAACAAACAGTTTGGAAATAATAATAATATTCTATATTTATATTTTATATTTGTTTTATATTTTCGATATTGCAACCCTCCCACCCACCCCCCAAAAAAACCCCCAAAACAAACCCAAAACCCCCCTCCCCCCCAATCCCAAACAAACAAAACACCAACAAAAACGCAAACACACACACACACACACACACACATATACACACACACACACACACACACATTCAAACAAACACACAACACATTGGTAAAGTTAGAAAACAAATGTCACCAACAGTGAAGAACGACGTCTACTGATTGAGTTTGAAATGATTATTTCTTGATTTAAAAAAAATCCTATGTACATACATGCATCTAGTCGAGCCAGATTAATGAAGTAATAATAATAGAGTTTGGTTAACGACACCACTAAAGCACATTGATTAACAGTTACCAGATGAAACCCACTACATTTTCCTAATGCAGCAAGGGATCTTTAATATTTAATTTCCCACAGGCAGGAAAACACATACCAGTTGTTGTGCACTGACTGGAACGAGAAAACAATCATTTGAGTGGATTCACCGATGTGGTTCGATCCTGGGACGTAATAACCTCAAGCGATCACTCAACCGACTGAGCTAAATCTCGTCCCAATACAAAATAGAGCGATTAGTAGGATAATCTAATCAAGACAATTTCATCTCAGAGTTCGGCAATACCAAAATATTTCTGTAATCAATTGCTTAATAATACCCGCAAAGATGCAATCAGAGTGAAATACGACCCCTGAGAGGTTCCAATGTGAACCTGACGGGGATAATTTGAATACATATAGCTAAGGTTTGCAGAGAAATCAGAGTAAGAAATGAACAATGTCTTCAAGTTGAATTCTCAAACATCTGTGAAATCTGCCTGGCATGAGATCCACAATGTCACAGAAACATAATCTATTATTGAAGTACACCATTTATCTGTCAATGACACAAGTATCACGTATCATAGAAACATTGCCAATGCATTGGCAGACATATGGTCTTATGCTTTCATCTTTTGACGTCAGTACATTTATTTGTACAAAGCTGAAAAGCAGCATATTGAGATTTCACTAGGGAGGAGTTACAGTATACTCCTTTTAGATACTGCAATAGAATCCGACGAAATACTCTATCAACTGTATCTTTTATGAATCATATTTTGTGGTTCTGTTAAATATTGTCTGGTATCTTGAGACCCACACATTGCTTAGTAAAATGTAATGAGAGTTTGAGTCTAGATGCAGCACGATTGATCGCCTTGTTAGATCTGAAACTTTTAATAGGGACTCTCATCCATAATCAACGCTTAGTGTCAGTCTTTGTTGATTTGTAGAAAACTTACGATACCACGTTGGAGTGTAGGATTTTAAGGGTCTCTATAGCAGGGGCCTACGTGGTGGTGTGACGAGTCTTTTAAAGTTCAGATGGCATCGATTTTATCTGGAATTCTCCACAAGAGATGATTGTACCTCAAGGTAGCATCCTGTCAATTTTCTATGTAACATTAACATCATCACTGAATGTTTAATTGTTCGTTATATAACAATGATTCTCAAATCTGCTTACTGGTCGACAATTATGAGTATCACTGAACGTCAGCTGCAGCAGTGTTTGAATAAACATTAACAACGATAATTCTTATTCCCAAAGGCACATTGTTCCTTGAAAACAATGTGCTTTACAGAAAAGCAAAGGACCCCAACTTGGGAAGTATGAAGCAGATAGTACTTCCTAGTGTGTTGAAGGAGAAAGTTCTGCATAGTTTACATAATCAGACAGGACACCAAGGTTTTGAAAGAACCATGTGTCTTATTAGAAGAAGACGCTACTGGTTTGGTGTGCACAAAGATGTGGAAAAAAGGTGTAGAGGGTGTAAAAGGTGTGCGGTGGCTAAACTGCCACAACCAAAACTGTAACTACCTTTGGGATATCTTATTGCTACAAGACCTCTGTAGATTGTAGCCATGGACTTCACAGTGTGGAAGCCATCTTCAAGTGACAACGAAAGTGTTTTAGTCATGACTGATGTGTTTACCAAGTTCACTGTGGCGGTTCCTACAAACGACCAGAAAGCTGTGACCACAGCAAAGTTACTAGTGTCTGAATGATTTCAGAGATACGGTGCACCAGGTAATCGGAGGTAATAAGCAGTTTATGTACCCTTTATGGAGTGAAAATTAGTAGGACCACACCTTATCACCCTGAAGGGAATGGTCAGTGCGAGAGATTCAACAGAACACTGCATGATCTGCTACACACAATTCCAAATGATCGTAAGAAGAAATGGCCTGGATACATACCTCAGCTCATTTATTATTACAATGCTACAGCCAACTCATTCTACAACTGGCTTTTCACCATTTTATCTAATGTTTGGAAGACACGCCCATCTTCCAATAGATTGTCTTCTGGCTGGAGACTATGACGAGGTGCATGAGAAGATAATGCCAGAATGGATACAGAAGCATCAAGAGAAGCTAGGTTATGCCTATGAAAAAGCAGGGGAGCATACCAGAATTGAGGTAGAGGCGAGGAAGGCTCGCCATGATGAAGTACTTAGAGATAACAAAGTAAGTATTGATTCTCTTGTATATCTCAGGAATAGAAATATCAATGGCAGGAATAAGATTCAAGACCACTGGAGAAGTCAGCTGTACAGAGTCATTGACATGTTGGATTCAGATGGAAAGTTGTACAAAGTATGTCCTCTGGAAGATGACAAAGACGTCAGGGTGGTGAACCGGTAAGCGATGAAAGAGAGTTATGTCAGATACAACCAGAAGGATGACTTAAACGTCAGTCAAACAATACAAGAGATGACCAGTCTGTTGCCTTAGATACATTGTCATCATCTAGTGAGGATGATGATCCACATCAACTTTTGGTAAACGATGTAGCACCACCAGCTGATACACAAGATACACAAAATGTACCAGAGGCACGATGAGACGGTCTCAGCGTACAACAAAAGGTACAAATCGAAACCCATATAACCTGCCAGCAACCACTAACGAGCAGGTCATAGATGAGAAAGTTTTGATCTGTCTTAGTGCTACATTAATGCAACAGGCAATTGAGAGCTAAGTAGTGCTTGAGGTAAGTAGTGCTTTAGGTCACAGAGATACCTAATAATGTGGGATTCCAAACAAGATGAGTATAACATGTTAAAACAGTAACAAGTCTAGCTGGTTTGTAATTTAGTTTCAAACAGCAGATTTCTATGATCATGGCAGTGCCTGACATGATATGTACTTTTACAATACGACATAAGTAGTTTTCATAAATTTGTAGTTTAAAGTAGCAATTATATTTGTTTTACAAAATAGGTCCATGGATGTTATCATGTTTAATAATATGAATGTTTTCGAGGACGTAAACGTAAAGCAGGGGAGTTGGTAAGGGATTCAACTAAAGCATCGAGCATAACATGTTATTATACTAAACATGCATAAACACCACTAAGGCGTCCAAGGCTTATTTCTCTTTATTTAGACTTAATTCCCTCAAGACACTTGGGACATTAATATATGGTAAACACTGTCACTGGGCTATCTTAAGGAACCCAGGACAGTAATGGTCTGCCAGTATTGGTCAGGTGTGTGTGTGATGTTATCAGTGTGACTGAAGAGAGAGAGAGAGAGAGAGCGAGAGAGAGAGAGAGAGAGAGAGAGAGAGAGAGAGAGAGAGAGAGAGAGAGAGAGAGAGAGAGAGAGAGAGAGAGAGAGAGAGATTATCTGGCAAGAGAGAAAGACGTTTGGGGCCAACTCTCCATATCATATACATTATCTATACTGAACAAAAAAAGAAACTTCCGATTTGTACATATAGTATTTGTTGTGTTAAAGAATTCATTGTGTAATGAAATTATATAGGTAGTATTAGTCTTGAGCTGTATTATCAGGATTCATGAATTTTATCGATTATTTTTGCACTGTTAATCGTCGACAACGTGAAATTCAATTTGCACGTGCATGCATGGTTCGACATGTCCCGTGTAGTATTCGGTCAATGTGTTTTACTTGTCTTACTGACATTGTTGTCAAGTGAACGAAAACGCTTAAAAATTTGTAAAAAAATTAACGTTTTTTTACATTGTATCATTTTTAGTATGCCAAGAATACCCAATAATTTACGCGAACGGGCGATTGGCATGCTTGATGCTGGCATGTCGACAGAAGACGTTGCAAGGCATGTTGGGAGTTCTAGTCGAGCGATACGAAATCTACAACGTGGTGATGGCAGGGTGCGCGTCTACCGTAGGAGAAATGAACGTTATGCAGGCTGTTGTGTTCTTGAACGAGATCGTTTCGGGGGTGGGGGTTTTGTCATGGTCTGGGAAGCCATTGCCCATGGTTATCGTTCACCACTAGTCGTCATTGATGGCAATTTAAATGCTCAACGTTACCGCGATGACATTCTCGCTCATCACGTCATTCCTCTGTTCCATAACAACGCCAACATCTCGATTTTTCAGCATGATAATGCCACCTCTCATACAGCTAGAGACACTGTAAATTTTCTTAGGACAAATAACATTGATTTCATTGATGACTGGCCCGCTAAAAGTCCTGATCTCAACCCCATCGAGCATGTCTGGGATAGTCTGGACAGACGATTGAGGCGTCGTCCCAACCCACCTGCTAACGTCAACGAACTTCGTCAAGCGCTCATTCAGGAATGGAACAATATTCCACAGGCAGAAATCAACACTTTAGTCAATTCTACGCGCCTGCGATGCACTGCAGTGGTCAATTCAAGAGGTGATCATACCCGTTATTAAGTGGGTGGAGTTTTTTTTAAGCCCTACCACACTTGGTCAAAATTTCTCCCAGTTTCTGTTAACCTATGGCCATGATTTTTTCCACCAAACGATGCATCATGGAACACTCTTTAAACGCATATATAACAATTATTCCCCCGGTTTGTTTTCATCAAGTTATGTTCAAGCAAAGTTAGCGAAAGTTTCTTATTTTGTTCAGTATATATGTTATCATCATGGATTAAAGAATACAATTGAGATCGAACTTGAGGGTGCTTAATGCACCCGGTCACACACACACACACACACACACACACACACACACACACACACACACACACAGGCAGACACACACACAGGCAGACACACACACACACACACACACACACACACGTGTGTGTGTGTGTGTGTGTGTGTGTGTGTGTGTGTGTGTGTGCGCGCGCGCTCGTTATTACCTCTGGCGAAATATTAATGTTAATGTCAACTATTAGACCGAACATACGTTTGACCACAGACATCCTAGTAAAGAACGTTCAGGTCTGTTTATCAACACACCGAAACACATTCCATAGTTTACACGTACATCACGCAGTTGCCCCGTACACGTGCGTCGGGTGTCATTCTCGATTTTTACAATTTCCAGGAAGCTCCATTAATCACTGTGGAACATTAGTTCTGTCAATCGGTTTCATTCTGTTGATAATACAGTTGTTATTGTTTTGTTTTTAGTCATTTTTATTGTTTGAATTTGCGATTTACTGATAAAAAACCGTCAACTTTAAATATCACTTCTGACCCCAATCATCCTTCAAGATATTTGGTGGTCATAAAACCTACTGTAATACCTAACTACCGGTTGTAATGTTTGCCCAATTAATTCACTATTATCATATATCTATTCCCCACAGCTAATATACCTTACAATTTTGGCAATTGTAAATTCTTATTAGAGTTCCCTTACTTTTTTGAAGACTATATATTATTTTAGGGGCGGGACGTAGCCCAGTGATAAAGCGTTCGCCTGATAGTAGATCACCTCAGCAATCAATTAATTAGGTAATGTTGATGAAAAATAAAATCGTAAAGTCAGTCTATTCTGTTAAAAACAGGAAGTCTAGGTAGTATGGTCTTTCAAGTCATAATTGTCAGCAACCTTTCTCGTGTAATTTCCCTGTACGACAATAAACTAAGTAATGATAGAGGATCGCCTGTGCAATCACGGGTATGCCTAAAACATACTCTGTCTTATGCATAGATACGATTGGAATCACGGAATACGGTTTTGTCATTCAAATTTGATCTTTCAGTCTGTTGAATGAAGAGAGAGGGGAAGAGGTAACGAGAGAGAGAGAGAGAGAGAAAGAGACGAAGGGGGAACATGTGTGTGACTTATGTAATATAGACATTGGCGATATTTTTATTGATCTATTTCTATATGCTGAAAGAAAGAAGTGAGTACTCTTATAAATATTAAGAAAATGTGTTATCTTGTAAGTTACCAGTCTCTGATATAGACAAGAATTACCTAGTTTCCTAACACTATAAAATATGTACTTCACAGATCTGAACATGATTGGGATACGAACCCAGTACCTACCAGCCTCAAGTCCTATGACATACTTGCCTTATCTTACCCTGTTTTGTCTTGTCTTGTTGTGTCTAATCTACACTAACTGTACGTCTTTCACCACCAAAACATTTTATTCAGAGAAGCAATGAGCAAAAACACAATACGATACAACATTTAAGTGAAAAATATTAACATACCAAATACGAATAAACTAGTAACAGAAAACCCTAAACCCAAAGAGAAGCAGAAGCGATCTATTCTTCTTGCTATGTTCTTATAGTCCTGGTACTTGGTCTTGTCTTCTTTCACATCACAAGCAGACGATCTGACGTTTCGGCCATTTTCTCCATTCGGTGCGTTAGATTTAGATTCTGTCTGCGCTTCTTCAAAATATCTAAGACAACGCGGCATTGGTGAAGATGGAGGCATAGCATCTATGTATATAATGATGCCATTAATAACAACTGTCAATAGACTGGACAGTGTCTGTAGTGATGTGTACAGAACTGAAATGATAAAATATGCAGATGAAATCAGATGAGATATAGATTATTAAACTGTGCCCCTAACTACCACAAGATCAGACACTACGTTTCCGTTTTTCAGCCTCGGTTATGGCATGGTATTTGGTAAGGTTTTTGTTTTCTTTTCTTGTTTGTTTTGTGCGTGTGTGTGTGTGTGTGCGTGCGTGCGTGTTTGAGGTGCGTTTTTTTTATCAGTGTGTTGTTATATATGTGGTGTTAATATGTGTTGCGTTAATATGTGTTGCATTTTTTGGTCTGTTGTTTATTTCTTCTTTTTTTTGGTGTGTGTGTGTGTGTGTGTGTGTGTCTTTCATGTTCCATGCTGTGTTCCAGGTAATTTAGTCTCCTACATCACTTCTCCAACAAACCCCCACTTAGTGTATCTGTTTTAGGTTTTTGTGCCACTAGAGCACATTGATTCATTAATCATCGGCTATTGGATGTCAAACATTTGGTAATTATGACATATAGTCTTGGAGAAGAAACCCACTACATGTTTCCATTAGTAACAAGGAAGATTTTATACGCACCATCCGACAGACAGAATAGCAGTCGTGGTAATGGTTTAAGATAAAGGTAAATGGTCAAACTGAACATTGCATAATGTGAAATATAAATATTTTGTAAATAGTATGGAAACCAAAACAACGTATATCCAAAATTACTACTAGTTTATACATATGAATGCATACAACATAAGGGTTAACATATTGACAAAGAACTAGCTGTTGTTTATTGGTTACGCAATGAATATTTTCTTGTTACATGCAAAATATGGTTAGTAACGCATGGCTTATATGTGGAATGAATTTATTTGTAGTTATTTATGAAAAATACATGGAAACTAGTGATATTTGTCTTAAAACAATCACCCACTTTCAGAATCAAAATAAAGTTAAAATAATATAAAACGACGTTTTGTCTGTATAGTACAGATTTCTTCAAGCGTATTTTGGAGTAAAAAACTCACATGTATGATAAAGTGTATTGGCGGTTGCAACTTTGAGAATGTACCTTTAATCTGAAGCGTGGAACTTACCACAGTATGAAATGGTGTTGGACAGTTTCGGCAAAGAATCGTTGATCAGCCCAGTGAACACGAGGAACGACAGCAGAACTGTCACAGAAAGTGTTATCTTCTCTCCGCTGCATGCCGGTATTAGAAAACTGACAGGGCACAGAAACGGAAACGCTATTAATGGAAGTACAATCGTCAGCCAATAGAATGTCGTCTTTCTTCGCAGTGTCAGAGAAAACAATAAACCTCCAAGATCATCGCTGAGGGTTTTTTCCACCGATGAGTCCTCCATTTCGAATTCTGCACTGGGTGTAAGATATTCTAGATTAATGCTTGGCTGTGTGGCATGCGCCATTAGAAACTGTTTCTTGGTCATCCACGATAAGATTTCAAAGGTGCATGTTTGTTTGTCGAATGGGTAGAACCGGATGTTTACCTGGCAAGACGTAGAGGACTCCAAGATTGGCTCCCATATGACTTCTCCTGTGTGCTTGATGATAATGTCGGTGTCCTTGGAACCAAACCTCATTTTCCGGTTATATCTGCAAATTATTATATTTACTGTCATGTTTATCATCAGACATCATCATCATTTGTAAATCATTATATTTACTGTCATGTTTATCATCAGACATCATCATCATTATTATTAAATTATTATATTTACTGTCATATTTATCATCAGACATCATCATTATTTGTAAATTATTATATTTACTGTCATGTTTATCATCAGACATCATCATCATTATTTGTAAATCATTATATTTACTGTCATGTTTATCATCAGACATCATTATTTGTAAATTATTATATTTACTATCATGTTTATCATCAGACATCATCATCATTATTTGTAAATCATTATATTTACTGTCATGTTTATCATCAGACATCATCATTATTTGTAAATCATTATATTTACTGTCATGTTTATCACCAGACATCATCATCATTATTTGTAAATCATTATATTTACTGTCATGTTTATCATCAGACATCATCATCATTATTTGTAAATCATTATATTTACTGTCATGTTTATCATCAGACATCATCATCATTATTTGTAAATCATTATATTTACTGTCATGTTTATCATCAGACATCATCATTATTTGTAAATTATTATATTTACTGTCATGTTTATCATCAGACATCATCATCATTATTTGTAAATCATTATATTTACTGTCATGTTTATCATCAGACATCATCATTATTTGTAAATCATTATATTTACTGTCATGTTTATCATCAGACATCATCATTATTATGACGATTATTATTTAAGTCTGATTTTTGTGGGTTAATTTTTAATTTAAGCAAACAAAATTAAATGTATACTGAAATATGCAATGATTGAATGAATAAATGGATGTTTAACGACACCCCGGCACAACAATACACACCTGCTATTGGGAAAGAAAGAAAGAAAGAAATGTTTTATTTAACGACGCACTCAACACATTTTATTTACGGTTATATGGCGTCAGACATATGGTTAAGGACGACACAGATTTTGAGAGGAAACCCGCTGTCGCCACTACATGGGCTACTCTTCCGATTAGCAGCAAGGGATCTTTTATTTGCGCTTCCCACAGACAGGATAGCACAAACCATGGCCTTTGTTGAACCAGTTATGGATCACTGGTCGGTGCAAGTGGTTTACACCTACCCATTGAGCCTTGCGGAGCACTCACTCAGGGTTTGGAGTCGGTATCTGGATTAAAAAATCCCATGCCTCGACTGGGATCCGAACCCAGTACCTACCAGCCTGTAGACCGATGGCCTACCACGACGCCACCAAGGCCGGTACCTGCTATTGGGTGTCATAAAAAGTAAGTATATGGAAATATTATTTATACAATTGTGTAAACCCACAGTGTAAAGGGCTGTGTAAAAAAGTACAATACAATACAACTATCAATGTAAATATATTTTACATTTTGTATAGTAATCAACTTTAAAATTAATTCTGGGTGAAATGTTGAAGATTACCAAACATTTCTGTTTCAAAATATATCATTTCTCGTCGGCTTCAGATGATTACACTGCACCAAAATGTGGCGCAGTCAGTGTACACTGACAATGTTCACACTGAGGAGGAGGGTCCTTCTTTAAAATACATGAATGCGTCAAATACATATGGCCGATACGGGCACGGCAAAAGACGCCTCCATCCTTCCTGTACCGCCTGTAGGAGGACTGCAACTATCTCAGGACTGTCTGGACATAATGAAGCTTGTTCGCGACCGCACCGTCCAAATCATCTACACGGTTTTGTGGATAATTCATGGTCATAACAACGAATCTTTCAGACTGGCAGGCTTCATAATGTAATAACCCTTGTTGTTAAAGAGACATTCCTGAGTTTGCTGCAATGTTTTAAGATATTATCGACTAATATAATGTTTCTACGATTAAACTTACATATTAAATATATTTTCTTGTTTAGAATATTAGTGGCTGTATATTAAACGTGTTTCTGATCGTTCTAATATTTGTACTAGGTTAATTTTTATTTTTATTCCTAAACGTACTTAATTATTTAAAGACAAAATCCATTTTGGGCTTCTTACAAATATTAAGACGACCAGAAACACATTGAATAAACAGACACTGATATTCTAAAAAAAAAAAATATATGTAATATGTAAGTTTAATCGTAGAAATATTTGATTAGTCGGAAACGCCTTATAATGCAGCAAACTCGGGAATGTCTCTTTAATATTAATTGTAGTCGTGAAGGCTGACAGCCCTGTACATAGGTCAGTATTTTGAATAATACGATCGAACTTACAAGACGCTTGTTGATTTCCAGATTTATCTATCTGTGGTAAGTTATTGCCCGATTAGAAATTAGACCCATTCCAACGCATTTAAAGTCATTAAGAACAGAAACCAAGTATACATTTACATATTCAATTTCAAGTCCGATTTGAAGCGTAATGTGTATCTATAGAACAATATATTGAAGCAATTTGGATCAGGCTGTATAAAGTTCACATGGCCCCTTGGATATCACAAGTATTCAACTAGTGTAAGTGTTTGGTACTTATAGGTTTTTATGACTTTGATCTAAGTAGCAAGTGGCGTAACCCATTTCCGTCTGTGGTCAAGTCTTTCCCAATGTAAGATGTGCCAGGCCCTGTATCCATGTGTGATATCAGACACGCAATGTTCCATCTCTAAGCCATTGAGTCGAATTTTGAAACATGACGACAGCTCTATAGTCCTAAGGTTTATAGAACTATAATCACGAAGAATAGCAAAACAACAGTGTCAAATGTACTAAACAAATGTAAATGCTCTACAGTAATCACTAAGCGTACCTCAGCTCTGTGTAAAACGTTTTAGGCTACAGCGTAAGTTATATGTTATCACATGACAAACATGTTGGATATCAATTTACAGACATCTGATTGGCTTCTTAAATAACAGTCTAAACCAACCAGAGATTAAGGCTACACACGTCGATTTCTATTTTCTGATGACGTACAAGTAAACAGTGTATATTACGTAAATGCTAGCGCCGTATATAACTTGGTTCAAAATACGTTTTAATTTCTCTTAAACCTGTATTTTAAAGATAAAAATATGTAAGAAAAATAATTCTACACTCGTGTCTTCAAATCTCGTGTCAGTTAGACACCATTGCATTTCGTTTACAATTACCTCACGTTCGCTCCCATTGGCGTAGCCAGGATTTTATATTGGTGGGGGTACATAATGTCATGAAGGGTCCACCACATTTTGAGACTGTTAATAGGGAAGGAAGGAAATATTTCATTTAACGACGCACTCAACACATTTTATTTACGGTTATATGGCGTCGGACATATGGTTAAGGGCCACACCAATATTGAGAAAGGAAACCCGTTGCCGCTACTTCATGGGCTATTCTTTTCGATTAGCAGCAAGGCATGTTTTATATGCACCATCCCACAGGCAGTATATGATATACCACGGCCTTTGTTACACCAGTTGTGGAGCACTGGCTGGAAAAAAACATAGCCCACCAACTGGGATCGATCGTGTATCAGGCGAGCGCTATACCACTGAGCTACGACCCGGCCCCAAGTTAATAATGAATGTATAAATGTTTAACGACACCCAAGCACGAAAAAATACATCGGCTATTGGGCGTCAAACTATGGTAACCAAATTAATAGGGCGAGGACAAACATAAACAATGTGGTTGGAAAAAAAGAGGTGTGCTTAGGAGGAGCATAGTCCCCCTCCCCCCTCCACAGACAACGCCAATATTGGCACATTTGGGTACAGTTTGAAGTAACTCGGAAGCTGAAAGGTATGTAACGATCATTCACTCTGTGTATCCAAGAACATTCAACAGTGTCACGATTTAAACACTTGGTGATAAATAATATAACAAAAATAATTACCCTTTTAAGAGTGGTAATTTGAAAACATAAGCCCACCCGGATAAATTAATATAAAAAAAGAAATGTCGGTTTTTAATTAAAATAACTTTATTGAAATCCAACAGTTAAAGCTCCTATATCCGGTTTATATGTTATAATGTCGAATACTAATCAAGGAATATCGTCAAAAAACTACTAAATTCGCAAGACGAAAAAGTGCAGTTATGCCTGCATTTTGATTTATTAATCGATGTTATAACATGACACCCGGATGTAGCACCTTTAACAAGGACTACAACACACAAAACGTCCTGCACGATTCACACTCTTCAACAGTTAATAATGTGTTTAGCACAAAGAGACTTCACCACAAGCTTCAAACATATGATCGAACAGCATATGTAACTGATATCCAATAGTCTTCTAACGTACGCCGCCCATTATTGTAAGACTTTAGGCGAGCTACCCTATCTTCGAGTGTACGCCACTTTTTCAGTACGTTTGACCTCCACAAATGAGACGTCTGCACTAAATAACCTATCATACTGATATCGAACAGTATAAGTTTAGTAATATTATAAGCACCTACAGTGTGTGTATGGGTCATTTTGTTCAAGTACGTCTATCCTGGGCACAACCGCTGACTTCACGAGAGTTCTGCCCACAACAGAGAAGTATTCGGTTTCTTGAAAGTATATGCATATTCTGTACAATTCTTTGTTTTGTTTTCAAGCCAGACATGTAATTCATAAGTCGTACATTTGTACTGCTTTTGTGGCAGAATACGCCCATGATCCCTGAGGCAGTGTTGTCTGTTGAGACTTGTTAATGTTCAACGTGTACCAGTTAGGGAAATTACGACGCCGACTGAAAATTCAGTTTTAAATATGTTTGACATTGGACTATTCTAACAGTTACATGTACCGTCATCTTAAACTAAGCAATGGTACGAATTCACCTGAAGCAATGCTGAGGATAAAATACGATACCATATAACGCCCCATTTATACCATACACATATTAGACGTAGTACAACATTGGCCTATGTTCACGGAGTACAGTGTTTCAGACCAGTGAACCTTCGGACTGCTGAACCTTTGAACGCTTGAACCTTCAGACCATTGAACCTTCGGACTATAGCGCTGTCCCCGTGTTGACGTCCACCATGAGATATCCATAAGGCTATCCATCAGGATGTGTTGCTAGACATTGACTTTAACGACATGGCAACGTCATAACGACATTAAAGATTGGGTCTAGACTCTTAACCTTTTATAAACACGGGCCCTGTTGCTTAAATATTTAGCAGAAAAAAGTAAATCAAATACTCAAATATACACCTTAGTAAGTCAGTGATTTAAGAGTGGTATTGATCATACACATCGTCATCGTCATCTAGCTCGATAATAAGTTTACAGATTACTGGGTAACTTTGCTTGAGTAACATTCTACTCGAACGATTGTTGATAGGGCATCCTAATGGGGTTGCTGTCGTTTGTACAAACAGCTAATGCAATGGGTAGGCAGATACATTGTACCATCCCTTAATACTTTGAACACCGCAAATGTCACAAGACCTGTGTTCCAACTCGGTGATGATGAAAGGGTCTATCAGGGGGTCGTTATTGTTAAGCCCAAATATACACACTCAATGGCCATTCCTTGTGTTTGCTGCTGGCCTCTCTCATTTACTTACTGGTTGAGGAGCATGAAGTCTGGTAACCAGACTTTTGTTTCGGGTACTTGTATGGATACAAGTCCATTGTACTCGCTTCTGTTCCATGATAGCAATTCGTCAGTCCAGTTCTACAAACAATTTAAAACGTTTCATTAATAAAGTAAAATATTTCATCTAAGGTCAAAGTAGAATATTTTATCATATCAACTTTGGTCAAATCAAAACACTTTATAAATGGTTAATTAAAATAATTTTTTCAATGGTCAAAGTGAATTATTCTATTACAGGCCAAAGTGAAAGAAATGTGCTTTTGTGGTATCCTATGGGTATCGCTCTAAAATACCCACGATATAACAATACAAATATTAAGTAATTTCGCTTAAAAGTGCTGACCCCTTTCCTTTCCTTGAAACAAATATGATAACCTCTATGTGTACTTACTAAACTCAACCAGCCTTTAGTTCGTAGCACTTGATCTTTGACGTTCTGCAAAATTAATAGAAATCATATTTTCACAATTGAAGTTACAATTTAGCCTTTTTCAGTTTCAGCATTGTTTAGTTTTAAAACTAATGGTTTTGGTTATTGTTACATAGATTACATTAAATTGTATTATTTGTATTCCTAATATACGATATTGACGATACCGAGACACACGAGGGTAATAATATCTTCATGATATAATCTCAAGCTCAGTACAGCCCGTTTTTGTAAACTGTATACGCAACTTTAGTTCCCGTCAGCCATTACCGATATTCAAATGACTTAGTAATATGTGACACAGTGTCTCTTTGAAGGGAAATGACGTCAAACTTGAATTACGTCATTTTGGATATACCTACATGAAAATAAACTAGTGCTTAACGAGTTTTGTTTTCTGAAAGCTTGACAGCTTTCAGTGTAATTTTACTATTGAAATGCTATTTATAATCTAAAATATCTCATACTTTGATTACACTGGATATGCCAGCTATATATATATATATATATATATATATATATATATATATATATATATATATATATATATGTGTGTGTGTGTGTGTGTGTGTGTGTGTGTGTGTGTGTGTGTGTGTGTGTGTGTGTGTATGTGTGAGCGTGCGCGCGCGCGTGCATTATTACCTCTGGCGAGCATAATGCATTATTGTATTCCAAATATATGCTATCGAAACAGATGAGGTTAATAATCTCTTTATCATATAATCTCAAGCGTCATACAACATGTTTTTGTAAACTGCGCAAGCAACTTTAATTCCAGTCCGCCATTACTAGCTATTCAAATGACGTAAGAATATGTGGCGCGGTGTCTTTTTGAATGGAAATGACGTCAAACTCGAATGACGCCATTTTGGATGTACCTACATCAAAATAAACTAGTGTTTAACGCTGGACAGCTTTCAGTTTAAAATTGCTATTGGAATATTTTTGTTTGACGAATATGAATGCATACGCCAATTATGGAGTGCCACCCTAGTACGTTTGCTTAAATGTCAATAAACATGGTGCCGTGACCTCGATTAATTTGCATCTAATTTGCAGTTATCAAATTCTTAAAGTATGTGATCTGAAAAATATCACATACTTTGATTGCACAAAAAATGTAAGATATTAAATGAAAAATATATAAAATACATGTGGGTTTTTAAAATGGTTTTTGTGTGTTACCTGTGTTTTCGTTTTCTTTTGTTTGGCCTCTCGTCTGATGTATAGCTATGTATACATAATTCAATAATGCATCGACTTACCGATAACAAATGAGATGTTACAACAATGTAGTATTATTTGGTCCCTTCAACAGGTCAACGTCTGTGCGACTGTGTATTTATAATGTGCTGGTGTGTTAAGATGCAATATCTTTCTTTTCGAAACTAAAATATATCTGAGATAATGTGTGCCCAACAACTCACCAGTTCATCCACACTCGAGAGAAAAAGTCCTATATGAACCTGAAGAGTTTTCGTCATGTTCCGGACCGGTCGAATCAGTCTGTTGTAGCTGCTGAAAATATCGATATGTAGACGTTCAACGTCATCGATTGTCTGTGCTTGCGCTGAAACAGAAGTTCACAACATTTCATTTTATTTTAACTTATGTTTCAGCTTATATCAAATTAAGGATCAAGCTGTCTATTAGTAGCAAGTGGTTAGTGGGAGAGAAGTCAGTGTAATGGCCTTACAACTATCTATAGAGTAGTTAAAACTCGCTGTGCGTGAGAGCCGATAACTGGATGCGATCCCAGCTTCGAGGTAGTTTGTTCAAATCATTTTAGATTCACGTTGAAACAAATAACTTGACATCGTCCTGTATAGCAGATATCCCAAGTACTCTGCCGTTCGAAAGCCAGATGGACATTTGTACGGTTATGATCGGTCTCTCAGTCAGAGATTACTCTATAGCGAAGACACAACATTTCATTAAAGCACTTCAGAGTATTTAGGGTTTAGTCGCTTTATACTAAATTGTTAGCTACTTTTTATAACAATGCTATTCCATTTATTTTACAAAACGGGCATCTCTTGGAACCTTATAACATGAAGAGGTTACCAACAGGGTGATCTTCTATCTCCACATGTTCATATTATTTGCGTATAATTTCTTGGATTTATAGTCTGTAATAATGCAAATATTAATGGAATTAACATCGGCGGATGTGTAGAATTACTGGACAGTTTGTAGACGACACACAGTTATATGTTTATGGTTCCCGCAAATGTTTCCCATGGATCCTTCATGTGCTGGATTTCTTTATGGATATTTCAGGTCTAAGAGTTAACAGCTAGTACTAACCAAATAACTTTCGGATGGGTCAAAGTCCGAGGTTCACCTAACGTTTGATAAAGAAGTTAACACCACAAGTCCTGTGGTTGGTGATAAGTGTGAGTGTGTTGGTTGTGAAAAAAAGAAATTAGTTTCATCTGGGCAAAAAATGTATGCAATTTTATTTCATCTAGTACCACTGTGTCAAATAGCCTTGTGCTTGAAACATATATGTTTGACCCCCAATTTGTGTCATTCGTTTTAAGGGTGAGGGGCGATGGTATATATAGAAAAAAAAAAAAAAATATATGGTGCTTACACGTGAGTCATAACTAGAACAAACAGGGTTGTTGTTTAATGTTTAACATTCATTCTACAAACAGTCGTACCAACAGCGGTAGCAATAGTGCTACATTAATCGATCCTATTCTTATTTCGAAAACATGTGAAACCATCGAAAGTGTGGTAATTCAATTTAGGGAGAATAAAAAAAGAGTAAAGTTTGTTTTATTTAACGACGCCACTAGAGCACATCGGCTATTGGACGTCAAACATATGGTCATTCTGACACTGTTTTTAGAGGAAACCCGCTGTCGCCTCATAGGCTACTCTTTTACGACAGGCAGCAAGGGATCTTTTATTTGCGCTTCCCACAGGCAGGATAGCACAAACCATGTCCTTTGTTGAACCAGTTATGGATCACTGGTCGGTGCAAGTGGTTTACACCTACCCACTCACTCAGGGTTTGGAGTCGGTATCTGGATTAAAAATACCATGCCTCGACTGGGATCCGAACCCAGTACCTACCAGCCTGTAGACCGATGGCCTAACCACGACGCCACCGAGGCCGGTCATTCTGGGAGAATATTAGCGACCATAAAGCTACGTACGTTATATTAAATAATACTGTATGCAATAACAAAACATTCGAAAAGAAAGTTTGGTTGTACGATAAAGGTGATTTTACAAAACTCAAAAATGTAATACTGAAAGAACCATGGTAAGAAATAATAAATTATGCAGAAAACGTTGATATCGTTTGCAAACATTTTTAACCGATAATTAAATAGCATATTAAATGGACATTCCTGAGTTTACTGCAATGTTTAAGATGTTATCGACTAACAGGGACTTTTTAACGACTGAAATTACATACCAATATATTTTTCTGCATAAAATATTAGTCGCTGTATATTAAACGTGTTTCTGATCATTCTAATATTTGTACTAGGTTAAATTTCATTATATTTCCTAAAAAAAAAGATTTTTTCGTACGTACGAAATTATTTGAAGACAAAATCCAGTTTGGGCTTCTTACAAATATTAAGACGACCAGAAACACATTGAATATACAGACACTGATATTCTAAACAAGAAAATATATTTAATATGTAAGCTTAATCGTAGAAATATTTTATTAGTCGGAAACATCTTAATATGCAGCAAACTCAGGAATGTCCCTTTAACACATGCATACCTAATCAGATCATTACTATTTGACCAAATGACAAACCATGGTTTAAAAGTAAACTCAGAAAAGAACTACGAATCAGAGATAGATTACGGAAAAAGGCTTTGCGGTCGAAAAGACCCACCTATGAAAGAAAATATAAAAAAGTAAAGGAACAAAGTAAATAAAATGAAAAAACAAATCAGCTAAAGAAGAATTTGCAAATACGATAGACAGTAAATTAACAGAATTGTGTTCAGAAAGTAAAAATACATATTGGCAATATTTAAAATACATTGTAAATAAACACAATAGTCAGGCGATAATTTCCCCATTAAACGACCCAAATACATATTTATCGGTTGCATTCATTCAGTGATTTCGAAAAAGCTGAAACATTAAATAAATATTTTCTTTCTATTGCTTCAGTAGATGGTACAAATAAAGAATTCCCTCCTTGTCAACCACGGTGCTGTTCATCAATTATTAGAACTATACTCCCAAATTTGTGAATAGAGTGTTGCACAGAGGATTAATCCATAAACTTGTAAACTGGCGTAACAGGAAATGCACTAAATGGGATTAAAGATTATATATCAATGTCACGGGGATCCTATAATAACCGTAACTGAATAAAACACAATTATCCAAATATCTCTCCTAACTGTATATCTATTAGATCTCTCTGTATCGGGCAATTCAAAACCCGAATGGCTTGTCTAGGTATATCAGAGATAAGATCTTATATAAGGTATAATTAATATAGCACGTTAGTTCACTAGAAAACACAACAAAACACAATACACTTTGGAATCTGTAATAATACTACGCTGACAAATGTACTGCCGCAGTAGTTAATTAACAACAACAAATAATAACAACCCAGAACTGATCACTTAATTAGTTAATCTCTAGGTGTCTAGTTTACACAATATTCTAATCACTTCACCGTGACACAACACCCACGCGTGTGATAATTGAGAAACGCTGCCAGGGGAACTTAATTACTAAAGGAATTACAACTCTATACCTAACTGGTTAATTTTTAATTAACCCTTAACTACTCATTCAGTAACCTTGTAATACAGAATTAATACTGGTACCTATCACAATAAAGACAATAACCTACAGTTTACCTAGGCCCTCTAGGATGACTGGTTAAGCTTTATATATATTAGACAGTGAAGCCTACAATTTACTTCGTCAGTTTACCGGAAACACTGTCTAAATAATATTGGTATAATACAGTATTAAAATATTTAAAGTCACATCAATCACATCAAGGTTATACAACAGAGCAGAAATAAAATATTTACCAGTCCAGTCGGACTAACGTTCCCCGGAGCCGTCCAATATGTTTCTTCCTGATATCTCTAAAACCCTAGCTATTTATTATAAAAATCCGAATATCGCCTGGGGGCACATCGCGGTACCGAATACCTACAAGTGATATTTCCACAGAGACCAAAACGGCAATTTTCCTTAGATGGCCTGACTTGCTGACGCCTAGTCGCCAAAATCACGGTCGTAAAAACTGCACTGGCGGAGGTATTACGTAACTACTGGCCACATGGCCTCCGCACCTGGTCTGGGTGTGTATTGGAACTGCACACGGCCCTCTAAAACAATTAATATCGCCACAGGCGAAAAGAAATTAAGAGAATTTCCCGTCACACACCCCTACCTCAAAAAGGATATTTCCTCTACTCTAGGAATAGGGAAATATACTACATTAAAACAAAATGTGCGTTAACCGACGCATCCGGGCATTTATAACACATAGTAATAAGGTGACTACCAGTAATCACACTGAGTCTCTGAGTCTCTGGTATACAATAATATATATAAAAACAAAAACAGAAATCAAGAATGTCAACACATTATAATAACGTTCAACTTCGGGACAGAGCATCAGCAATTACATTGGATGTGCCCTTGATATGTTCAATGGTAATTGGGAATTCCTGCAGAAGAAGACTCCACCTCAAAACTCTCTGGTTGGTGGCTTTCACTCTGTGAATGAAGGTAAGCGGATTATGATCAGTAAAGACCACCACTTGATGCACTGCCGATTTCATGTAGATCTGAAAATGCTTCAGAGCTTGTACCATGGCCAAAGCTTCCTTCTCTATAGTGGAATAGTTCACCTGGTGTTTGTCAAACTTTTTGGAGAAGAAACTTACAGGATGGTCCAGTCCATTTTCATCTTCCTGGAACAGCACAGCTCCAGCTCCCACGCCACTGGCATCCACAGTCAGCTTGAAAGGCATTCGGTAGTCTGGTGCTGCCATCACGGGAAACGAGGAGCGCATCTGCTTGAGACGGTTGAATGACTTCTCGCATTCATCTGACCACTGGAACTTCGTTTCCTTCTTTTTCAGTGTCGCACGTTTTCCAGGTTTTCTCCGATAGGCATGCTGTCGAATCGGTGTAGCGTTGGGTTCCAAGCGCACATCCTGGATTAAGGTATTGGTAACTGTTGGAAGGTCCTGACAAATGGAAACATTGTCTTGTATCAATGTAGTCAGCTTTGCTCGCTGGGGGCTCAAGTCTGCTAGAATCTGGCTGTTGGTTAATTTGATCTCTGCAGTCTTGACGTCATCACAGAAAATTGAGTGACTCTCAATTTGGACTGGTAACTCTGGAACTATCGGCAATCTGTCAAAATAACCTTTTAGCAAATTGATGTGACAATACCTACTTTTCCTAACCCTATCAGGAGTGTTTATCACATACCCTGTCTTATTAACCCGTTTGCCCATAACATAGGGCCCGAAATACCTGTTCTGCACAGAACCCCGTTTAATGGGAAGGTATAGTAGCACCTTATCCCCTGGTTTAAATTCCCAACTCCTAGCCTTCCTATCAAACACTGATTTTATTTTGCTCTGAGCATGGCTCAGTTGCTTCCTAGCCTTGCTATCTCTAACTCTCTTATTCATTAATACTTCCTTGTCCATATAATAACCTGACATCTGATCCTCCATCTCACCTTCAGCTAACAAAGTAGTGCGAACTGCCAACAAATTTGGATCAGCCCCCTGCTCTAGAACTAACTCTTGTCTATTACAAGGTAAGTACCCTCTATCAACCACAACTGGTTCATTTCCCCTCTGCGGGAGATCAACAGGTTCCACCACATTTAATTCCTCAGTTGACTTATCTACCATTTTACTGATAACCTCATCCACTCCAATTTCATGGCTCACACACGTATCAGACAAATCACAAATATCCTCTGGGTCTCGTGTTACCCTTCTGGCCATAGCCCTAGTCATTACACACGCAGGATATCTAGTCTCATCAACCTCACACTCTTCTATGGGTAAAGGGCTGTCTCTAATTAACAATTGGTCACATTTCGGCTGACAACACTGACTAGTCAAATCATTACCCAACAAAACTCCTATGTTTTCAACAGGCAAGTCCTTTACAACACCCATAATGACTGGTCCCGTCACAAACTTCGAACACAAGAAAACGTTATGTAACCGGACAACCATATTTTCTCCAGTAACTGAGGTTAAAGCCAAACTACGTCCTGTATGTGAATTCTCAATACCAGCTAAACACTCCGACGTGATCAGTGACTGACTACACCCGGTATGTCGATAGATTGATATTGCCTTAGGACTCAATTCTTGTTTCACATCACAAACCATACCAGTGGACACATACGGGTTTACTTTCTCTGCCATGGGACTAACCATTAACTCTCTCGCTAGCGGAGCTGACCTCACTAAACCGACCACTTGCGCATTATCGCGTTTCCTTTTAAAACAGTCCCCGACAAGATGGTTATCCTTTTTACAGTAACTGCAATGTGGACGAAAAGTTCGTGCATTGGCTGATAATGCAGGTTTATCCTTACTTTGCCCACCAGGTGCATTCCTTGCCTGACTAGCTGACCAACTAGATGACTCTCCCCGATAGTTACTTTCCCGGGAAAAACCTGGCTGAAATTTCTTCTTATCACCCTGTTGTATAGAGCTACCCTGTACTGCCTGAGCTTTGTGTATTAACACGTAATCATCTGCCACTATGCCTGCCTCCTCTATCTTTTTGACATCACGATCCTCTAAATGATAACGTAAGCTAACTGGTAATCCATTTTTAATGTCCTGTAAGATCAACAACTCCCGTAACTCGGTATATGACTCTACCTGATGAGACACCACCCATTTATCAAACATCCCTGCCTTCTTAGCCACAAACTCACTATAAGACTGACCCTGCGTTTTTCTCAACTCGCTATACCGTAAACGATAATCCTCAGGTCGTAATTCATAAGCCCTCAACACTGCAGCCTTAACTAGGTCGTACTGACTTGCTCGCTCATCACTCATTGAATTATAAGCTACACTAGCCTTCCCCTTAAACTTAGACACGGCTAACAATGTCCACTTAGACTGCGGCCAATTTAGCTGCTTAGCGGCACGTTCAAAAAGTTGGAAGAACATGTCTACCTCCTGGTCATCAAATACAGGCACTGATCTATAAGCCTCCGACATGTTAAAACCATTTCCTGCCTCACGTCTAACTTCTTCAGTATTCAACTTTAACTCATGTTCCACTTTTAATTTTTCTAACTGGAATTCTCTATCTCTATCTTCTCTATCCCTCTCTTCTCTTTCTCTCTCTCTCTCTATCCCTCTCTCTATCTCTCTCTCTCTCTCTCTCTCTCTCTCTCTCTCTCTCTCTCTCTCTCTCTCTAACTCTCTCTCCTCTATCTCTATCTTCCTTTTCTCTATCCCTCTCTTCTCTTTCTTTCTCTCTTTCTTCTTTTTCTCTATCCCTCTCTTCTCTCTCTTCTTTTTCTCTATCCCTCTCTTCTCTTTCTCTCTCTCTCTCTCTCTTTTCTCTCTCTCTCTCTCTCTCTCTCTCTCTCTCTCTCTCTCTCTCTCTCTCTCTCTCTCTCTCTCTCTCTCTCTCTCTCTCTCTCTCTCTCTCTATCTAATGCACGTTCTTCTCTTTCATACTCAAGCTTTTTAAAAGCTAACTGTTGTTCCATACTCAAGTCATTTATCTCTATCTCTGGAACAATCTTACTGTCTTCCATAACAGGCCTATCACCAAAAACGTCCTGGATAATAATTGTCTTTATATCACCTAAGGTTTTAGCTATGTTAAATCAATTTCCCGCTCACTTGCGATTTCAACTAACTCGGCCTTACGTGCTCGCTTAATCTCCACTACACTGAGCGTATGTCTATCCAGCAAATTCTTATCCATGTTTAGGTATGACGCACTTATTATTAATTAATTTTCTAGTGAACAACGTTGCTACTTCTAGTTAATTTGTAAAAATAATTTATAAAGCCCCCATTTACCAACAATATTTTTTAAATATGCAAATCCCGTTTCAGATCCCTGACGAGCGCCCCAATTTTCACTCCTGTCACGGGGATCCTATAATACCCGTAACTGAATAAAACACGATTATCCAAATATCTCTCCTAACTGTATATCTATTAGATTTCTCTGTATCGGGCAGTTCAAAACCCGAGTGGCTCATCTAGGTATATCAGAGATAAGATCTTATATAAGGTATAAGTAATATAGCACGTTAGTTCACTAGAAAACACAACAAAACACAATACTCTTTGGAATCTGTAATAATACTACGCTGACAAATGTACTGCCGCAGTAGTTAATTAACAACAACAAATAATAACAACCCAGAACTGATCACTTAATTAGTTAATCTCTAGGTGTCTAGTTTACACAATATTCTAATCACTTCACCGTGACACAACACCCACACGTGTGATATTTGAGAAACGCTGCCAGGAGAACTTAATTACTAAAGGAATTACATCTCTATTCCTAACTGGTTAATTTTTAATTAACCCTTAACTACTCATTCAGTAACCTTGTAATACAGAATTAATACTGGTACCTATCACAATAAAGACAATAACCTACAGTTTACCTAGGTCCTCTAGGATGACTGGTTAAGCTTTATATATATTAGACAGTGAAGCCTACAATTTACTTCGTCAGTTTACCGGAAACACTGTCTAAATAATATTGGTATAATACAGTATTAAAATATTTAAAGTCACATCAATCACATCAAGGTTATACAACAGAGCAGAAATAAAATATTTACCAGTCCAGTCGGACTAACGTTCCCCGGAGCCGTCCAATATGTTTCTCCCTGATATCCCTAAAACCATAGTTATTTAATTTAAAAAATCCGAATATCGCCTGGGGGCACATCGCGGTACCGAATACCTACAAGTGATATTTCCACAGAGACCAAAACGGCAATTTTCCTTAGATGGCCAGACTTGATGACGCCTAGTCACCAAAATCACGGTCGTAAAAACCGTACTCGCGGAGGTATTACGTAACTACTGGCCACATGGCCTCCGCACCTGGCCTGGGTGTGTATTGGAACTGCACACGGCCCTCTAAAACAATTAATATCGCCACAGGCGAAAAGAAATTAAGAGCATGTTCCGTCACAATCAAACAGGAAGCAACGAGTTGTCTTAAATGGTACTCTATCAAATTCAGGCACTTTAATGGCCGGCGTGCCTCAAGTCTTAGTATTAGGACCATTATTATTTTAAATTTATATTAATGATATTGCAGATAACCTAGACTGTGTAACGAGACCATTTGCTGACGATACCAACATAACATCTTCATCTTCATCTATTCCATTGAAAACAACATTAACTCAAACTTGTTAAAGCTTCACGAAATGTCCCTAAAATGTTTTATATCTTCTAATCAGATAAAACTAGCATTGTACACTTTACAAAAACAATCATACAGCCAAAACCTAACCTTGTATTTGGTACCACAACATTAAACACAACAGAAACTCATAAACATTTAGGTTTAACGTTTTAAGCAAATGCAAATGGACAATACATATTAATAATATTTGTAAATCGGCTTCGTTAATGATTTCTATACTTAGGAAATACAAATATTTAGTAAATCGACAAACATTATTGAACATGCATATATAACTTTTATCCGCTTGCTATTAGAATATGAATCGGAAGTAAGGGATGGGTGTTCTTTAGTCAGGAAAGAAAGAAAGAAAGAAGTGTTTTATTTAACGACGCACTCAACACATTTTATTTACGGTTATATGGCGTCAGCCATATGGTTAAGGACCACACAGGTGTTTTTTTAAAGGAAACCCGCTGTCGCCACATAGGCTACTCTTTTACGACAGGCAGCAAGGGATCTTTTATTTGCGCTTCCCACAGGCAGGATAGCACAAACCATGGCCTTTGTTGAACCAGTTATGGATCACTGGTCGGTGCAAGTGGTTTACACCTACCCATTGAGCCTTGCGGAGCACTCACTCAGGGTTTGGAGTCGGTATCTGGATTAAATGCCTCGACTGGGATCCGAACCCAGTACCTACCAGCCTGTAGACCGATGGCCTGCCACGACGCCACCGAGGCCGGTTTAGTCGAGGAAGACAATATTGAAAATTCAATTAGAAGCCGCCAGATTAATCATGGGTTTGCTTAAATTTGCATCTAGAAAGTCTTTGTATTACAAAACCGGATTATATTTAAAACTAATTAAAGGTATGGCTCCTGATTTTATAATACACAGTATACCATAAACAGTTGGACCAAGATCCCCTTGCATGCTAAGAAATCGGAATGATATTTCTTTACCCCCTGCTAGAACTAATTTACTTCAATCTTCATTTATCCATTCGACAATAAAACTTTGGAACAATCTACGGGCTGAAATTCGAAATTGTCAAAACATATCTTCATTTAAAAAGCAATAAAACCCGATGTACCATGCGTTGTGCCATTACTATTCATTTGGTAATAGAAGAGAACATGTATTGCATACCAAACTAAGCCACAGGTGTAGTGATTTAAAAGCAGACTTATATCGAGTCTTAGCATCGATTACTCGTGTAGTTGTGGATATACTTTCGAAAACAATTATAATTTTTTCTTACTGTGAATGCATTTTATATGAAAGACAAAGACGAACTCTCTGGAATTCATTGCAAAGATTTCAGCCAAAAGATTTACAACTGGTTTTAAATGGTAAAAGTGTTCTAAACGAATAAGACAATAAAGAAACAACCCCATGTACATAAGTATATAATGAAACAAAACGTTTCCCTAAATTAGTAAATAAAGTATGGATTTTTAATTATTACTATTTATTTAGTTTATTGTTATTATTTTTTGTAGCCATTACGTAATCATTGCGATGCTTTGTTTGTGTTTTCTTTAGCAAACCTGCTGTCTAATTATCGAACACAGAAAACGCTATTGCGTTTTTTCCCCTGTTTGCTTTATTCTTTTTTTCTTTCTCTTTTTCAGTAATATTTATTTATGTTCATATTTAAATTGCAACAATATATTACTGTCGTAACATGTATATATTATGGAGAAGACTTAGTAGGCCTACGTTGTGTAACTTGTGCGTGACCCATTTGTTCTTTGAAAAAGCAATACCATGTTTCAATCAGTCAAGCAATCAGTCAATCACTGTAAATTGTCTTAACAACGTACCTTTGTGTACACAACTGTCAGCCTTTGTAAAATAATATTTATTACTGAGAAACTTGTTTAAAAAACATGCAAAAATGGTGTCTTTTATCAGAACAATATAATCACTCTGGATATATCTTTTGAGATTTTGTATCAGTTTTAAAAGCTAATCATTTTATATACTTGGTCTCTATTCTGAATAATTAAATTAGTGTGTTTTAAAAACAAATATATATATATATTTGAATATATTGCTGTACAATATAGAACTATTATTATTTGCAATATAGTAAATGTATATATGGTTGTATTTCAAAACAGAAATAAAAATATAGAATTTAAGGCACACAACGTTCTGAGCAAACGAAAATAATGCCGGGTTAACGACACTAAAATAGTTTTAATAAACGGCTGTTAGCATGGTCTAGGCCTGAGAGGAAACTCGTTAACCATATATAAGTTAACAGTGAAGGTATGTACTAAGAGAGCATCCTGGAACCGCTGTAAATGTGAACGTAGGTTGAGCTATAAAGACATTTATTTATTAAAATAAACTTACTGTAAATGTCCGTATATTCATAAATATGTATATAAATGTTCAATTACAACAACACTTGTTTATACAGTTATACAGTTATTATTATAACTGTGAGAACCTTTAAAGGGACATTCCTGAGTTTGCTGCAATGTTTAAGATGTTATCGACTAACAGATACTTTTTAACGATTGTAATTACATATCAAATATATTTTTCTGCGTAAAACAAATTAGTGGCTTTATATTAAACATGTTTCTGATCGTTCTAATATTTATACTAGGTTAAATTTCATTTTATTTCCTGAAAATTATTTGAAGACAAAATCCAGTTTGGGCTTCTTACACATATTAAGACGACCAGAAATACATTGAATATACAGACACTGATATTCTAAACAAGAAAATATATTTAATGTGTAAGTTTAATCGTAGAAATATTTTATTAGTCGGAAACATCTAACAATGCAGCAAACTCAGGAATGTCCCTTTAATTGTAAGATATATACAACTGATAGCATTTGAATAAAAATATTTATTTACAAATGTATCTTGATTTTTTATACATATGGATATGTTTTTCATAAAAAAAGTTTTACTATGGAGACTCTGACAAGGTAGTAAACATGTGATACCTAAATAGTACTTACATAGACATCTGCTAAAAAGAAAAACTATAACGTATAACAGTCCATTACAGTGTGCTACAACGGCCATCTCCCTACGCTGCTGTTAATAATTAACTACCTTTTGTTCACGGTATCACTTATATTATACAAAGGAAAAAAGGAGTCCACGCATGTCCACATACATTAACTCAACATGAATGCCCGTAAATCACTGAGTAAATATTAAATGTGACATACGTCTTTGCATTGATCCCTGTTGTCTTTGTCCGCCCACTATTGCTACACTGTTTCCATTGATATCTGCATACAATTATATTAATAATAAATACATTTATCTCTTCGTTTTGGAAACTACACATCCGATCTTCTATTTACATTGCTAAATATTTATAAATATATTGTAAACACTATAGACAGTAGGCAACTATGAATCTCATCATTGCTAAATAAAATATTTGTAGTTAAATGAAAGTATTTATGTATATGTTTATGTCTATGGATACTTGCCTATAAGAGTACTAGTATATGACTGAGTAATTATATAGTTACTGTGTGTGTGTGTGTGTGTATATATATATATATATATATATATATATATATATATATATATATATATATATATATATGTGTGTGTGTGTGTGTGTGTGTGTGTGTGTGTGTGTGTGTTAGTGTGTGTGTCCTATCTTTCAAATTCTTTCACTGTCCACTCCACATCAGGTGCTTGTAAGAATATTAGTAATAAAGGTATATATACTTCAACCATTCCATTGCCATTGTCTCTTTCTGGGGACAATAATTTACAAACCAAATGAAGTTAACTGAAACTAAACACATTGTTGATGGTCAAATCAAGTGGCTTTTATCGATATTATAGCAACTTATGCTACAATTCCATATTAATAGTTCCTGAGTACGTATTGCGTGAATCGACGTATCACACCAATCTAGTTGAAGATACTACATCATTCGAATATGGGAATTATTCAGTTACCTGGTATTGTTAGACCAGCGATCGGGAACATGTTGACCGAGCAAGGGAGGTCGTGTACTGCTAGAAGAGGAAGACAGTGAAAACCATTTTTACTCACCCATGGTGCCTTACTGCAGAACCATTTCACACCGAAACTACTAGTCCTAAGACAGTATTTTATTTTATGTTATAGGCCTAAGATTGGAAAATGTTATTCTTTCCACCTAAGATCACTTCGATTTTTGACATCGGACTGGTGATACGAAGATGTTTCTGTTTGTATTCATCCATTTTATGTTCGACCATTAGCCGACTCGGTGCAAGACTGCGGGCTTCACTAGCTACATGTACTACATCAACCACTCCCTCCTGGCTACTACCGCGACTAGGCTGTATCAGTCCAACATTGTTGAGCAGCATATAGCCGATAGAACGGGTCCGTGGTTATTCAGGCTTACAAGGTAACAATACTTAATGGCATGATTAAAACTATATATACAGTTAATGACTTTTATTGAGGCAGATGCGATGATTTATTCACCTCGGATAAGTGGTTTAAATGTTTTTATTATTTCAAGTTCTCAAATGTTTCGTCATTTGAAAACCATTACCTACTTTAGTTGGACACACACTATAAAGCAGTCACCTGGATTAAGGGGCCACCTTTATGTTGTTCCAAATCATAATTTATACATGCAACCTGTATTAAGAAGCCATTTATCTAAAGAGGCCACTTTGTGTTCATTTTCTGTGTGTAGTTATATTGTGTACATAATATAAAAATGTAAAACCACAAGTGCATCGATGATGGTGTTTCGTTGTCCTAACAGAGAACTTCAGCAAAGATAGTGTATCGATGATGGTTTTTCTTTGTCCTAACAGAGAACTTCAGCAAAGATAGCATCTAACGTGGACAGCATCGTCCAGAGGAAAACCACACGTATGGAGGACTCCAAGACATCGACAACACCTTTGACATCCCATGACGAATGCAAATCTGCGCAACACCGCGACTTTCACCTGGAACTGAGCGGAGCGACGGCACTACGTTTTCAATGAAATGTTGATGGAAAATTAAAGAAAAGACATTGCACAAATGTGTTATTGTTGTTTCACGTGGTATTGAAAAGCCTCGAATAGTTCAACCTCAAATAGTGCTAAATTATTTGAGAGTTGCTGTGCATTAGTTCAGAGAGTGCATTAACTAACGGAGGGCTTTATTATTTTTTATTATTTTTAAAAATTTATTTATTTTAAAAATTATTATTAGTTTTTTTAAATTATTATTTCTATATTCTTTAAATTTACTTATTTGTTTATTTATTATTTTTTTCTACTTATTATCTTCTTGATTCTCGTATTTAATCCTTCTTTTGTAACCTAGACTGACAGAAACCATAAAAGTTTTTTATTAGGACTTTTACAAACCATTGTGTTATTATTTATCTTGTTTTGTTTACAGAAACAAGACATGATTCGTACCGTTTACATATATTTATATGAAAGTTTACTTGAAATCTAATAATTATATCATGTACTGGTGCGACTCGTGTTTTAACCTCATGTAAATGACTGGAATAAATATTTGGGAAAAAATTGAAGGCTTTAGTACTATTTGAGACCTTCCAATATTTACTAATGTTCACCTTTGTTTTAAGTGCCACTATATATGCAATTCTTCTTTAATCTACGTCATGACTAAACTACCCTATATTCCAAGCAAAGTTTGCCTTGTCTAAAACGAAATGATATCAACACAAAACGCTGACAAGGCACACAGTATACATTGCATATTTTTTGTATTAATATCTTGTCTCCATATTGTGTTCCTTGTACTAAAGGGACATTCCTGAGTTTGCTGCATTGTAAGATGTTTCCGACTAATAAAATATTTCTACGATTAAACTTACATATTAAATATATTTTCTTGTTAAGAATATCAGTGTCTGTATATTCAATGTGTTTCTGGTCGTCTTAATATTTGTAAGAAGCCCAAACCGGAATTTGTCTTCAAATAATATCATACGTACGAAAAAATATATTTTAGGAAATAAAATGAAATTTAACCTGGTACAAATATTAGAACGATAAGAAACACGTTTAATATACAGCCACTAATATGTTATGCAGAAAAATATAGTTGATATGTAATTACAATCGTTAAAAAGTCTCTGTTAGTCGATAACATCTTAAACATTGCATCAAACTCAGGAATGTCCCTTTAACAAAAATCATCTAGTGATATTTTAAATGACATATTTGCATTTCTTGCCCTCAGAAAATGTATAGTTAGAAAACACAATTGCGAAGCTGGGTGGCACCGACACTGATGCAAAGGTACTAATAGATTTCTGGTTTTTACATGGCAATATGGCCGCCATAATGTATCTTGAAGAAGTAGTTCCTATTAAAAACTGAACACTTCGTAAAATGGCAGCAGGTGGAAAATATTTCCACGTAGCAAGGAAATTGCAACAGAATTGGGTTAGAATTGGTTTAATTATCCTCTTTTGCGCCCTCTTCTCTGTCCCGGAAGTGAGTTAGAATGACCACATTAACCATATCCCAAGGAACCTGCCCACAAATTGGTTGGAGTTGGTTAAGAAATATGTTTAGAGACATTTCACTATATAAGTGCATGTACAGAAAAAACGTAACCCCTTCCAGACAACAGGGGTGGGTGATTAGAGCGTGACGGAGGACTTTAAATAAACGTTTATTGGAAATGATCGTAATGAAAACAACCCGTTTGTTTTGTTTAACAACACCACTAAATCACATTGATATAATAATCATCAGCTATTGGATGCCACACATTTTGTAATTTTGACAGTCTTAGAGAGAAAACCCGCTACATTGTTCCATTAGTAGCAACGGATCTTTTACATGCACCATCCCACAGAAAGGATAGCACATACCACGGCCTTTGATATAACAGTCGTGGTGCACTGGCTGGAAAGAGAAATAGCCCAATGGGCCACTGACAGAGAATCGATCCGAAACTGACCACGCACCAAGCGAGCGCTCTACTACTGGGCCTCGTAATGAAGAAAAACAACACTTTATATGTCTTTCATTCAATATGTTTTTAATTCATTTGCGTTTCAACTTCAGTGTGTTTAGTCAGGAGGCTATTTCACACGCTTAAATACATATTGCCGTTTCAAAGCTATGTAACAAATAGCAGATATTAACAACGGGATCTTCCACGACAATGGAACCTAACACACCTATGTATCGAACAAAGTAGGACAAAAAGTATTTTAACAAATATTAAAACAGCACAGTTCATCCAATAAAATCGGACACTTCAAGCTGAACACTGCTACAGACACCAGTTTGACCTACTGAAGCTCTATTAGTCAGAAACAGAATAATTTACACAATTAATTTGAAATAACTGTTAACTGTTTCTTTTTCATCAGTTTGTACAACTGTAAACACCCCATTAGTTTAGTTAATAGCATCACCTGAGTATCCTTGTTATTAAACATGATTTATTACAGACGTGCAAATGTTTTATGTTGTAAACGTTTGTAAATACACACATTATAATAAACATGTGTAAACGTTTTCTGTTTTAAAAATCTGTAAATAAACTGCTATATTGCAGAAGTGTAAAGGTTTTCTGTAGTTGAAATATGTTACGAAACACGCTATATTACAGACGTGTAAAGGTTTTCTGTTGTAAAAATCTGTAAATAAACACGCTATGATAAACACTTGTAGAAGTTTTCTGTGGTAGAAATCTGTCAATAAACACGCTATGATAAATACGTGTAAACGTTTTCTATGGTAGAAATCTATAAATAAGCACGCTATATTATAGACATGTAAAGGTTTTCTGTGGTAAAAATCTGTAAATAAACACGCTATATTACAGACATGTAAAGGTTTTCTGTGGTAAAAATCTGTAAATAAACACGCTATATTACAGACATGTAAAGGTTTTCTGTGGTAGAAATCTGTAAATAAACACGCTATATTACAGACATGTAAAGGTTTTCTGTGGTAGAAATCTGTAAGTAAACATGGTATATTACAGACATGTGAACGTTTTCTGTGGTAGAAATCTGTAAATAAACACGCTATATTACAGACATGTAAAGGTTTTCTGTGGTAGAAATCTGTAAGTAAACACGCTATATTACAGACTTATATATATGCTTTTTCTTAACTGTGACATTACATTCCTGTATGGAAAACATTTACATCTGAACAAACCAGGTGTATCTGTCTACACTAGATGAAGTTGTTTTATGCCGACCGTTATTCCTCTTGTACGTGTAGAGATACCTTCTAAAGTCACCATCTGTTATTATGATAGCTGACCAGAGATGGTAAGACGAAACAAGTGGAATGGTGATGTTGTAATTCTCTCCAAACTGTATTTTGGCGTGGTAGATGATTGCAGCAGCCACGTGGCCATCAGACGATACTTCCGAGTGATCAGTATCTAATATTTGGTATACTCCTGAAGTGAACTCCATAACGATATGAATTGACGCACCCATAAGAACTTTCTCGTACAGGCAAGCAACTGGATCCACTCCATTTCGTACAGGTAAGCAACTGGATCCACTCCATTTCGTACAGGTAAGCAACTGGTTCCACTCCATTTCTGTCCATCGCCTGCCACAGAAAAAGCCTGGATCCATTCATGCGTGACCACAGACCAATCTATGTTCTGATGTTCCTGCAACTCTTCTATTATTATGCCCGTTTCAAATATGTATCTGCGAATCTGGACCCGACCCTTTTGAGGATATCATCTTCCTCTCAGCTGTTCCAGTTAAGTCAAAGTTGCCGATGTTAGTCTGTTCCATCATGTCCTCTAACGATGCAGTGATGGTCTGACCATGGATATAGACAGTTTTGGCAGTCGAAACAATTCCTGCTGAGTAGACCCGCAGCTGGTGACCACTAAGTAATGCTTGAGCTAACTGAGTGTTTGAGCCGTACATTCCTTTGTTTTCCATGGCCAGTTGTAATTCCGTGGGAATCTAATGAAGAAAGTTAGAAACATATATCATTTTAAAACTTATTACAGTAGCATTCTGAACAGTTTTGGTGACATTGTTTCCCAAATATTTTCAAGGTCACACCTCAAGGTCAAAGTCATAGCACCAAACAATGCTGTATTTTGCATATATTTACATATATTTACACTGTTTTTCCGTATTTTGAGGAATTGTAGTTGTGGCTGGTTGTGTTAGAATTTCGTGCGTTTTGCCTGAGTGTCGTGCGAGCACGTGTACAACTACTCTGGACCTACGTATTGAGTAAGCGACGAGGAGTGCGTACTGCACGCTCTAACGCACGCATGACCATGAAGGCGTTTACCACATAAAATAATAGTTAAAATAAAGAAGACAACAAGATGTCGCTTTAAAGACTGGTTGTTATTGCATTGAAAGCCACATAATTTTATACATGAAATATTATGCTGATATCAACCACAGTTATGAACTAAGAATACTATTAACACTAAACTATGAAAAATATGAAAACATGTAGTTAACCAGTGATGTCAGTTACAAGTATCACAGTTAAAAATTAATATTTATTTAAACAACCAAAAGATTTAACTATTTTCCCAAGATGCTCTCAAGGAACAGTTGAGAATTATACACCAAAGAACTACTATATTTAACTACAGTTAATATTTATAGTTAGGTACAGTTTAGATATTTATTTAAACAACCAAAAGACTAGGCAATCGCCCATTATCCATTGAGTGTTCTCAGTGACTGACTAAAAACATCAGGAGACTAGACAATCGCCCATTATCTCAAGATGCTCTCAATGAACAGTTAGTTAAGAGTTATACATCAAACACTATAATATTTAACTACAGTTAATATTACATATAGTTAGGTACAGTTACAGATATTTATTTAAACAACCAAAAGACTAGGCAATCGCCCATTATCCATTGAATGTTCTCAGTGACTAACACCAGGAGACTAGACAATCGCCCATTATCTCAAGATGCTCTTAATAAACAGTTAAAGTAATTAATTATCTATCCCATATTTAATAAATAAGGAAGTGCAATTATTGAGTTGGATCCCAAAACTTTACTTTAAAGTAAATTTAATCGGATAACCTATTAATTTGGAAGAACCACAAAGGAAGCTAAAGACAATCGCCCATTTACCTCACAGTGTTGTCCAGACCCCCCCCCCCCCCCCCCCAAAAAAAAAAAAAAAAAAAAAAAAAATATATATATATATATATTCAGTAAAACATTATAATTATAAACTTAAGCCCGAACAGCTGATTGCTGTAAAAATTTGGATCCAACTGTTTACAACTGACGTAACAGTTCTATTTATACCCCAACATTGACGTTACTGGTCTTTTTTTTAAATCTCTAGTATGACGTAAAATATTATCTCAAGAAAAACACAATAAGTTTTTACAATTAACAACGGATACACAAATCACCGAGTATCTGAGCGTGTATTCCTAATATCAATGCTATTTATTATTCATAACATTAATTAAAACAATAACATCGTTTTCGCAGGTTAAGCGATAACACCACGGTTCCGGTTTATCAACCAACAGTACTTTACAACAAACCGGAAGTAGTATGCCTCGTGCATTTTCGCTCGCAAAGCAGACGACATTAGCGAGAAATACTTAAGTTTTTTCATGAAATAACTCCAATATTAATATTCAATTAAGTATTTACTGAACAATAATCACATAATTTAATTTCGGACATTGGTCCCTCTATCTACACGTTAATTACTTCAAATCATGGAAGAAATGGAAAAGGTAAACGTCAAATTTTAACATAGCTGACCACGGTGAAACATTTAAATTTAATTTTAAAGGATCATGCTCATGGAAACAAACAATTTTACAACACTGGTGTATATATTGGCTTTTCAATAATAAAACTTTAAGCATAGTATTACAAATTAGAAAGGTGACAGTTAATTTTATTCAGTTTCAAGGTCAAGTTAAAGTCTGTTCTGAAATACGCTATATAATGTAGTATATTTTGCATGTTTGGTTATATGCACACATCTAGGTTTGATAGTTAATAATCATAAGAGCAGCACATCCAAATATTATCAATTTTATTACAGAAATAGCCTGTAGGATTATATTTGTGTTGACTAGAATCCTGAATTCAAACGGTGTAACTTTGATTTTAGGAATATACATCACAGCACAACTTAAATTAATTAAATTGTACATGTTTAAACTCGGTAACTGTCTTTTGAGTAGACACAAGACGTAAACTGTATTAATTTATGAAATTTTAAAAGTTTGATAATAATAAAATATCACCTCATCTCTACTACCATTTTCCTCACAAACAACATAATGTAAATGCAGGCAACAGTGCTGACAGAAACTTTAAGCCTTAAGGACAATACATCTATGCTCACTCAGCTCAATGTTTTAAACTCTTGAAGTCAAATATAATCTTACCCCTACTCCTGAAGTAATATCAGTGTATGCAGGTAATAATACTAATTCGGGATGAAGGTCCTAATGACTGCTTCCATTTATGTAGTACTGATAATGGTATCAACATACTATTATTTTCAATTATATTTAAGTTGATAGAGAAAGACATCAGAAGGTATTATTCCACTAAGTTATGTTACCGAAAGAGCTATTTATTATGAGGAATAGGATGTGGTAATACAAAGCTGTATGAAGTCAAAACGTATCAAATGAGAAGAAAATATAGAGCACTGCACTTCTGGGCCAGAATGAAAGTTTGTTGGGGAGCAAAAATTAGACATTCTTTCCATACAAGCCGCAAAACACATTGCACGTACCTATAGATATTAAGTGTACAGTAATTGAAGAAATTATAATCTTAATAGTGTTCATGTTCTTTCAAGTTATTATGCTGCCTCAAGCTTAAATGAAGGAAAAAAGAAGTATTTTAT
This sequence comes from Gigantopelta aegis, assembly GCF_016097555.1. Classification (NCBI taxonomy): domain Eukaryota; kingdom Metazoa; phylum Mollusca; class Gastropoda; order Neomphalida; family Peltospiridae; genus Gigantopelta; species Gigantopelta aegis. The sequence goes on from NC_054712.1 coordinate 29,356,530, forward strand.
TTCACACTCAACACATTTTATTTACGGTTATATGGTGTGGACATAGAATTAAGGACCATAAAAATAATAACAAAGGAAATATTCTTCCGCCACGCAGTGGACTACTCCATTTCGATTAGCAGCAAGGGGTATTTTATATGCAGCATCCCACAGACAAGATAGCACCTACCACGGCCTTTGATGGTATGAGGGTTGTGCTCCGGTTAACTAACTGATCCAGGTCAGTGTTAAACAAGTTTATAGTTACAAACACTAAGAGCAGAAGGAATGAAAAGTGTTGCACAGGACCCAATAATGGAAATCATCAGTTACTTTGGGTTTTTTTTTTTGTTTTTTTTTTTAAATATAAATGCATTTACTTAATATAAAAATTGGTTAACTTAAGGATATGCTAAAATGATAATACAAACATGGTCTTTATACAATTTTAGAATGCTTTCAGTCTTATATCTTATTTTAATTTTGTTAACGAAGATTCAAAACAATAACCTAAATTAGAGCATATGCTATTTTCATATTAAATAAATTAATGTTAATATGAAAATGTTCAGGTCACTGGTCATGCCAGAGATTGGACCTGTAACAGATGTGCCTGAAATATCTGTGGTATAGGGGCACGCTAATAGAGTTCCGAGTCCAAGTTACCAACATTTAGCATCATAATTATTTAAGATATTTTATGTATAACAAGCCAGTCGCCATGCATAATGATAATATTCATTTAAGTATTGACTACAATTATATTTTGTATGACTTCGCTTAGGGATGGGTAAGGTATTGTTTTTGCCACAAAGGTATAGATGGAATGAAATTTAATTATATCAAGTTAATGAGATATAGGGCAAAAACGTCTTTTCATTAGTAGTGACTGTTATTAAAACCCAATAAACAATTAGTATAGTTCAATTGCATATTATTGACACACAAAAACAAATATATATCTGGGTGTAACCCACCAAAACAAATCTGACTTCTACCACATGCAACTTTTTAATCAATATTAACACTTAAAATATAAATAATACAACTCCTCAACCTCAAATATATCACAAAAAGGGGTGGGTGTGAAGATGCTAATTTTGAATATAACAGGAAGGATCTTTACCGATCCTAATTCTTCAAACTTTGAACCAGGCAGATGTTGTTTCATATATACTACTCAAAAGAATTTAAGGGTCAGACGATATTTTCGACATTATTTTCTGAATGTCAATTATATTAGCTAGACCATAATGTCACGCATGGTATTGTTCCATTTTGACGAAAGTGGGTCTAAGCAACCCATAAATGAATTAAAATCCACTGTCATTGACACTGTCGACTAGTTCTAATGGCGAAAACATGCTTACATTTGCACGTAAATTAGGGCGAAAGCGAAAGGTCTGCTAAGTGCCCATAACTTGCTTTTTCACAAAGCGTTTCATTTGCACGCTTTGCACGTGTATTCCATGTTCCCAATGCTGAATTTCCGTATAATTGGAGCTTGCGTTCGTGTACGGTGCACACTCCAAATTCGACAATAGTACGACTTCAACTGACTATCGAAGATCGAGGAAGGGCTATTGCTTGGCTTCAGGATGGCAATACGCAAAGAAATGTTGCTCTGAGACTTGGCCCCAATAGAGCATGCCTGGGACGAATTAGGCAGGAGAGTTCGGGATAACCATGCCCCTCCGGCCAACCTTCATGATCTGGGTCAACTTCTTATGGCAGAGTGGCAGGCCATTCCCCAAGAGTTCTTCAGACGTCTGATCAACAGCATGAGGCAACGATGTGTCGAGTGTATTCGCGCCAGGGGTAGATTCACACACTATTAAACGAATGTTCTAATGTGTAAAATCCATGTTTGACAACCTTCAACTTTGACAGCATGTCATGTGACTTTCTTGTATACAGTGACATTTATTTGTGTTTTTTTGTAAATATGGAACAATAAATAAAAATTTTGGTGTAGTTTACATCATCAATCTAATACACTCTGAAACTTATTTGGTTATAAATTTTTGACCCTTAAATTCTTTTGAGTAGTATATATATATTGCTACCTAATTGCTACATACCACTTGTATCACTGTAAATATGTTAGGACAGAAGGAAATATTTTATTTAACGACGCACTCAACACATTTTATTTACGGTTATATGCTGTCAGACATATGGTTAAGGACCACACAGATATTGAGAGAAGAAACCCGCTGTCGCCGCTTCATGGGCTACTCTTTTTGATTAGCAGCAAGGGATCTTTTATATGCACCATCCCACAGACATGGTAGTACATACCACGACCTTTGATATACCAGTCGTGGTGCACTGGCTAGAACGAGAAATAGTCCAATGGGCCCACCGACGGGGATCAATCCTAAACCGACCGCTTATCGAGCGAGCACTTTACCACTGGGCTACGTCCCGCCCCATGTTAGGATAGAAGTAAATACATTAAGAATTATTAAGTTCACTCAGTATGTACATGCTTTTTTTGAGTGATTCAGTTATCAATCCTCAAAAGTTGTATTTATCTATTCTTGATCTTTAATCTTGAAATGATACCTTGAAGTTGTCACAAAAATAGAGTTTCTCATTGTAAAATGTCAAAATTCAAGGTCATAAGGTCAATATCCAAATTCACACTAATTTCTGTGATTTTGTGAATTATGAATTTTTTTTCTCGGATCTACAGTCATAGTGACAAATAGTATTGATGGTATAGTGAATAAATAACATAGTATTCTACTATAAAAGTAGAATTTGTATATGCCATTAATAATGTGTGGATCTTCATGCTGAAATATACAGAAACCCCCCAGGATTTCAACACTTCACTGTGAAATAACTGTTGCCAATAGCAGCCATTAATTAAAGCTAATATTTGTAATGAACTAACTAGATAATAAGCTTCTTTTTATGGTCCTAATATCAGAACTACCAAAAAGGTCATACATTACCATGTAGTAGCTGTTTGTTTGGTGACCATCTATTGTGTGGAAGTAATAATGTGATATGAAGGTTTTATTGGATGGTATGGTGCATCTAACTTTTGGTGTATTGTTTAGAGTTCATAAGTTACACTGATCTAGTATGGCTTTTCATGGTGTACATGATCCAAGTTATCAAACTGACTTCAAACCAAGTCTCACAAAATCTGTTAATAGACTTTAAGGTCTCACTACACAGATCACTTCCGGGTGAGAGTTCATTCATCACGGTCCACTATAGTTCCTAATTGTGAAATATGTTAATGAACCACCTGTTCGGACCAGTACTACAGCCAGATGCGGTCATGTAGCACAAAACTGAGATGGAAATATTCTCAATTTTGGAGTGAAAATAAATGCTTACATAATGTATGTTCGAAATGGTGTATGTTGTTAGTGCCAACGAGAACTCGTTCTATTGGAAATATTCATTTGAAGTTGGGAAATGTAACATGGGTTTCAATGGCAGATGACATCTGTGTAGTGAGACCTTAGAGTAGTCATAAATACATTATGTATTATTAACTTTACTCAATATCTACATGTTTTTCTTGGATTGATTCTATTATCAAACGTCTGAAGCTGTATTTGACAATTCGTGACCTTTGACCTTGACATGTGACCTTGAAGCTGTCAGGAAAACATGGCACCAAACATTTTTAAAATCTCCAAGGCCTAAGCTTCAAAATGGTGTATGTTGCCTGCTTTCTTCATTAAATGTTACAAAATGACACTTTTGAAAAATGTACATGTGTGTCGTTTTGTAATAAACTGAAATAATTCCGTTTGTTTGTTAAAACTAATAAAAGTTTGAATGGAAATTTATTGCCCGTGTCCTGTTGAGCATTGACAGTGATTTTGAGATGTTAATAAGCAACATAACATAAAGAAAATAAAGTTTATTACAAAACGGCACTTTAGCGCTATTGCTCCAAAAACGCACTTAACACACTTAACAATATGGGTAATTTCCCAAGTCTGTGGATCGACAAACTAATAAAAAAAAATATACCAAATTTGGTCTGGTGGTAGATATTTCGGCCCCAAGATTAAGTTAGAGTAGATTAGAATTTAATTTTTTTTTTTTTTTAATAATAATTCGTCACTTTTTTACAACATGACACTTTTGAAAAATGTACGTGTGTCATTTTGTAATAAACTGAAATAATTCCGTTTGTTTGTTAAAACTGATAAACGTTGGAATGGGAATTTGTTGCCCATGTCCTGTTGAGCATTGGCAGTGATTTTTAGATGTTAATAAGCAACATAACATATGGAAAATAAAGTTTATTACAAAATGACACTTTAGCACTATTGCTAAAAAAAATATGCCAAATTTGGTCAGGTGGTATATATTGCGGCCCCAAGATTAAGTTAGAGTAGATTAGAATTAATGTTGTTTTTGTTTTTTATTATCACAATGGACCACTTTATTACAAAACGATACTCTACACACCTACCCATTGGGTCGTTAGTCTCACTATGAAGTCTTAACGACTACACCACCGAGGCTGGTACGATACTCTACACACCTATCCATTGGGTCGTTAGTGTCACTATGAAGTCTTAACGACTACACCACCGAGGCTGGTACGATACTCTACACACCTACCCATTGGGTCGTTAGTGTCACTATGAAGTCTTAACGACTACACCACCGAGGCTGGTACGATACTCTACACACCTACCCATTGGGTCGTTAGTGTCACTATGAAGTCTTAACGACTACACCACCGAGGCTGGTACGATACTCTACACACCTACCCATTGGGTCGTTAGTGTCACTATGAAGTCTTAACGACTACACCACCGAGGCTGGTACGATACTCTACACACGTACCCACTGGGTCGTTAGTCTCACTATGAAGTCTTAACGACTACACCACCGAGGCTGGTACGATACTCTACACACCTACCCATTGGGTCGTTAGTGTCACTATGAAGTCTTAACGACTACACCACCGAGGCTGGTACGATACTCTACACACCTACCCATTGGGTCGTTAGTCTCACTATGAAGTCTTAACGACTACACCACCGAGGCTGGTACGATACTCTACACACCTACCCATTGGGTCGTTAGTGTCACTATGAAGTCTTAACGACTACACCACCGAGGCTGGTACTTCATTGTACAACTTTGCCTCGGTAGGACTAGGAGTTAATTTTAAATTCATTATCTAGCTCAGTCAGTACAGCGCCCGCCTGAGATACGAGGAATCAGTATGTAATGCAAAACGGCTATTCAGCATGAAATCAGACTGCTTCCAGCTTGAATAGTTTCCAGTCAGTGCGTTCTGTGTAAAACAGATGTCTCCCCAATTCGTAGTGATATTTGTGTAAAGGACGAACATTCTTCAAGTCTGTTAAATGTCATGTGATACATCAAATGTGAAAGCCACCATTAAATCAGATGTCAACCTAGTTCTAAATAGCCAGCCCGTTTCCCGTGATCATATTGCACTACCACACTAATGTACACTTTTATTATCCACATGGTTCAACATAACCGAGTTAATAATAATCATACGAAGCACACGTGTAATAACAAGTGTAATGACGTAACTTTGGGAAGCGACGTCATAACATAACGTTGCTTCTCCAGTCCTAGCTCAGACTGTGCATTTTAAATATGAGGTTATTTTGTCGTCTCCTTCTAGTTGTGGCTGAAACATTTTGAGTTGGGTCTTGTTATCCATAAAGAAAATAACAATAATAATATGGATAATAAAGAAATTATTTCACTCGCGTGTGAGTCGTACTGATTTTATGAAACTCGTGTCAGGATTCATGTATTACCCTCGCTTTCGCTCGGGCAATACAAAAATCCTGACATTCGTTTTGTAAAATCAGTACGACACACAAGCTCGTATAATAATCTCTATATACCAAATATCAGAGGCATCCATTAATATATTTAAATGTTCAAGATAATTAAACAAACAACATCCAATCTCCGTATTAATATTTAATTGATCTTGTCATTCACACGGAAAGTTTAACTATGCCATATGGTACTGAGGTGATACGAACAAAGACTTAACAGTCGCGAAAACTAAGACATGTACACAGTTTTATTACGAACTCACAAAAATGCATCGTTTAAGACCAGATGGGAAACCATTTTTACTGAAAGCATAAATTGGAAAAATGTTTGGCAGATGATGATGATGATGATAACTAGTTTAACGTGCCCATATACCACTAGGGTTTCGAACACGCCCATCCCGAGTCCGACCTCCGATAAGATCGGTGGCCTGACTCGGGACTGTAGAGTTGAAAATGGGCAGAATTTTGAAAATAGCAATTAGTTAAACGTTAACAGAATAAATAAAAAAAAGAAAAAAAAGTTACAAGCCAAAAAAAGAAAGAATTGACTGCTCGTCCGAATATTTATATAATTTGGAGCATTTTAGAAGGACAGTCCAAAATTAAATAAGAGAAAGAAGAGAGGATCGGACTATTTAATAATATTAAAAAAAAGAAGAAGTAATTTCGACATAAACTTTAGAACGCAGATCTAAAAGTTTAAAGTCCGATCGATATGTCCACGTGAGTGGCCTCGTTATGGCCGTTTGGGTGCACAGCTTATAGGGACGAGATGGGTTGCATCCCGTCAAGAAAACCCCTATATTGACAGTCGAAAGACGTTGAAGGTGTAGTGCTGTGCTGAAATACAGATCTTGAGAAGCCGGGTCTGGCTGAACGAGAGAGAGTATCAGACTAGGGTATAGTCCAGTTGTCATGGGTTGGTATAGTGGTGCGGACGGGCCCGACCTCGGAGGATACGAAATGGTATCACTATAAAGCAAGGTAAAGTCAAGAAAAAGAGTAGTAGGGGCCGACACTAAATTCCAGCCTAATTGAAAATCATGATTTTGATTTAATTTATAAAATGATTACAAATGTAATTGCAGTTAGAAAACATCTCTATGATTGGAAGATTGAGTCCACCCCCGAGTGCCTTGTGTGCGACGGAGTGGACTCAGTCTTACACGCCTTTTTTTAACTGCAACAAAACTAGACAGTTTATTAAACAAATTAACCCATCTTTAAAAAAACGTTTTGGATACAAATTCTGATTAAATTCCAATGGACAACAGAGAATGATTTTTGGAATTAAACATAAACCTGGCAACTATGCGTCGAACTTAGGGATCTTTGTCTGGAGTAAAGTTATAAGGGTAATTTGGACTACACAAAAATTATTAGAGGGTGACAAACCATGTAATGAAATGGCACTTTTCAAACAGTATATACTGAAACAAAAAAGAAACTTGACTTGGAATACATATAGCACAGGGATAAATTAATAGACGTTTAAGAACAAGAGTTGTCGATTATAGTATCCTTTGAGTATAAACGACACAACAACAAAACCGTGCGAGTTTCCATTATTTTATTTAAGCCGTAAGCATCATGACGTCATGGGGGTATTAATTTCCAAAATAACAAGTGACGGATTAGTAAGTCGATTACAGTCAGTAACGTGTGTGACCACCTCGAGCTTTCACTACAGCTCTGCAACGTCTTCTCATAGACCGTAGGGGTTGTGTAAACATCCGCACCGGGAGTTGACGCTACTGCTGTACAAGCGCCATTCCAAGCTCTCGGAGATTCTGGGGTGGGTTCCGTCGGCAAATCTCAGCGAGAAACGAGACTCGTCACTGAATACAACCCTATTCCACTGTCTTTGAGTAAATCTCACATGTCTTCGTGCCCAGTGTAAACGCTGAAGACGATGATTTGCCGTTAAAATGGGTCCAACGTAAGGACGTCTGGCACGAAGTCCTGCAGCGCGCAACCGGTTTCGAATGGTCTGTGGTGTCACCCTCCCCCTGAACAATTCCCTTGATGTTGAAACGGAAGTCATAAAGTGATTGCGCAGATGACGTAACCTTATTTGTTGGTCTTAAAAACGTGACGTCACTCGAGGTGCTCCTGACCGTGGGCGATCTGCAGTGGACCCGGTTTGCTGAACACGTGTCCTTAGGTTGTGGATTGTCTGTTGGCTACAACCAAAGGCTGGCGCAACTTCTGGTACAGACTGTCCAGCTTGCAGCCTACCCATGGCGCGTTCTCTGTCGGTATTGCATAGTCTAGGCATTTTCGAATAATTGTTTTCCGAACATGTTCGTGTGTTTTTCCGTGTCCTACGAATAATTGGCATACATCCGTATCACTGTAGCAAAGGTGTGGTGGTCACGTGACATGATGTACGTGCATTTCATGCTTTTCACAAAATAGACCGTGCACGTGCAACATCTCGCGTGACTGAGTATTGTATGTGTGGAATGTCATGTCAACAGGTGGACACAGCATAATATAACAAGTTACCTCAAGTTGCAGTGTGTTGTTGTGGGGCATTTTATAATCAAATCAAGTTTCTTTTTTCTTTCAGTATATATTCAAGGGTTGAAACAGAATATTTTGCCGCATTAGAATGGCCTAACAGAAGAGAAAAAATCTTAAAACACTGGTGTTTCGAAGGGGTCGTTGCCTCGTGCAGCATGTTTAGCAGGGAGGATCGAAATTTCATGTAGACGGAACTCCTCAAACGCGAGCACCGAAAGGCGCGGAGCCGTAGACGGGGTAGTGGTGGTGGTATGGGGTTTCCCCAGATATTTTATATATATATATATATATATATATATATATATATATATATATATATATATATATATATATACTCTTCAAAAGAAGAAACGCAAAACCACATTGTCGTAACATTTGGAGAATTGATTTAATTATTGAATGGCGAGTCCGATAATTACCAAATGTTGCAGGATTGTTCACAATTCACTCTAGTCCATTGTGAGTAAGTGATAGGACACACCACCAAAGTCAAGGTCATCTGGAGTCAATACCGGGTGTGGCCTCCGCGTGTGTTGACAACTGCTTGGCACCGCCTGCCCATTAAAGCAACCAGAGTACGGATGACGTCCCGGGGGATGGTGGCCCACTCGGCCTGCAAGGCTGCTGCCAGCTCGGGCAGGGTCTGGGGCTGTGGTTGTCGCTGTCGGAGGCGTCGGTCCAACTCGTCCCATAGATGCTCAATTGGGTTCAAATCCGGTGATGTCGATGGCCAAGGAAGGACATTAATGTTGCTGTTCTGTAGGAAAGCCATTGTGAGACGTGCTGTGTGAGGCCTGGCGTTGTCATGTTGGAACACTGCGTTGGCGTTGGCCATAACTGGAACGATGTGTGGCCGGAGGATCTGGTCAATGTAGCCCTGTGCATTCAGGTTGCCCTGCACGTGGACCAGGTCAGTTCTGCCAGTGTGTGAGATGGCTGCCCACACCATGACACTACCCCCGCCGAATCTGTCCACTTCCTGCACGCAGTTTGCCGCATAACGTTCACCACGACGCCTATACACGCGACATCTTCCATCATGACGTCGGAGCAGAAATCGGGACTCGTCACTGAACCACACCTGTCTCCATCGCAGTTGAGGCCATTGTCGATGAATCTGGCACCACTGCAGTCGGAGTCGACGGTGTTGTGGTGTTAAGATGACACCTCGAACTGGACGTCTGGCACGAATTCCTACCTCACGTAGGCGGTTCCGTACGGTCTGGTCGGATATCCTGCGCAAACCTGGTATTGCTGCGGCTGTGGAGGTGGCAGTAGTCAATCGTTCCCGAAGGTGGCGTACCCGGATGTAGCGGTCCTGCCCGGGGGTAGTGACCCGTGGTCGACCGGATCTAGGAAGGTCACGTGTTGATCCATGTTGCTGGTAACGGTCCCACAGTCTGGAGATGGTGCTTGGGGACACATGGAATGCCCTGGCAACGGCCGTTCTGGATTCGCCTGCGTCTAGTCGGCCGATGGCATTGTTTCTCTGCGGTTCACTGACGTGGCATGTCCTGGATTGTCAACTGTCGGCCAGATACAGAGGCCAGGCAAGCGAACACCCTGCACTTTTATACTGTCGGTGTTCATGTTGCACGTGCAGACAACGCACGTGCAGTGGTGACATGGTTTGCACGTGGCTGCGTTTTTGCGAATATTCACATTTTGGAACTTTATTGTACAGTAGCTGCGTTTTATGGAATGTAACCGTGGGAATGTGTTTGGGACATGCAATGACCTTATATTCACAAAGCATGAACCGGTAGGAAACATAAAATCGGAGTTATAACCCATTTGTACCCTTTTGCGTTTCTTTTTTTGAAGAGTATATATATATATATATATATATATATACGTTTGCATCAGTGTGTGTGTGTGTGTGTGTGTGTGTGTGTGTGTTTGTGTGTGTATATATATCTATCTATCTATCTATCTATCTATCTATCTATCTATATATATATATATATATATATATATATATATATATATACTGAAACACAATGAAAACGCAAAAACAACTTTTCATTGCAAATAACTATTAATGAATTGATGGATAATGTAATATGACATTAATGGTTGGTATTCATGAGATACATTCACATGAAAACATGGCCAGTTATCATCAGTAATCGAGTTGCATTCATAATCGAAAAGTTCAACAACCCCCCCCCCCCCCATATCAAGGTCAGTATCTGGTGTGTCCACCATTGGCCCGTGAGCATGCGTGAAGAAGACGGGGAAATGTTCCCCTACTCCCCCTGCAACGCCTGTGCAAGCGGTTACGCGGTGGTGGCTGGCGGTGACGTACACGACGTCCTAACTCATCCCACGTGTTCAATTGGGTTCAAATCCGATGAAACGGCAGGCCAATTCATAACGGTGATACCTGCTTGTTGCAGGAATGCCTTGCCGGAATATCTTGTGGAAACGGAAGGGGACCTCCTGGTCTTCGGTGACGGCGCAAAAGTGGCTGGAGAACTGGTTTTAGAATAACGTCAACACAACGCTGGGCTGTAAGGGCATCGTGGACAATGATGAGATCACTCCTGAAATCACAGTTGATTGCCCCCCCCCCACCCCTTCCCTACCATCAGACAACCGCCGCCAAACCGATTACGTTCCCTCACACATCCGTCAGCGTACCGTTCATGGAGTCTCCTGTACACACGTGCTCTTTCATCGGCAAAGGAGACAGAGAAACGAGACTCATCTGAGAAAACAATGCTCCGGTAAAAGGCTGGTGGATGATTACCATTCTGGAGAGCAAACTGTAGTCTCGCAGCACGATGTCGCGATGTCATGATGTTACCGTTGTACGGGCGTCTTCATCTGAGTGCAGCTGTTCTGAGTCAACGGATGACCGTCATCGGATGGATAGGCCTTCCATGACGTCCTATCGTGTTGCTTGCTGCCATCGTCGCAGTTCTGAACCGGACACGGAGGTGGTGTCGTCGAATCTGCCGATCTTGGCGTGGGGTCGTAACGGGACGTTGACCAGATCGAGGTCGATCACGGACACTCCCGGTCTGTTGATGGCGTTCAACAAGTCGTCCAATAGTTGATAGATGGATTCTGAAGGTCCTAGCAACTTGGCTTTGCGAAGTCCCCTTTTGAACCATGCCCAACGCTCGCTCCCTTTGTTCTTCTCTGAGTCGTGACATTCTTAATGTGACGAGGAATATGACACCGTTACGTGACTTTTATGTGTCCACATACTGGCATTTCACGTGCATTGCATGCAGCATGTAGTGAACGCATTTCACACCATTTTGTATGTTTCTGCTATTGTATGTGTAACGAGAACAGAACCAGGATTAAAACCCAGACAAAAGTACCAATCAATGGCTTCCTCTCATAAATTGTTATTTTAAGTCTAATAAATATATTTTTCATTAATCACAACAAAATATTGAAAAATATCTGTTTTGCGTTTTCATTATATATATACACTAAACGAATAAATATATATATGGATGAGTTAACTTTATAAACAGTAATAAAGTAAAGGTGTTGGATATATACTATTAAACGTATACATATAGATAGAGGCGCAAGTTAATTGTATAAACAGAATTAGTAATTAGTGTTGGATGAGATGTCTAATTGCTGTAGTTTTATTATCCATTTGAGTGGTAGCTTATATTTTACCCTTTTATTCACAGGATGAAGCTCACGTACATGTAATAGTGTTATCATCCTATACGGTTCATCACCCACAGCGAAGGTGTGTAGTAGTAGTAGTATTGTCTATTTCTTTATTACATGCAATTCTTGCAGCGAAGGTGTTTCACGTGCGTCTTGACCAACGTACGTGACTTGTTTCACCTGCGCTGTAACCGAGTATTTTATGTATATATATATATATATATTATTGTTTTTAAATCGATTGTTCCAGTTTGTATTCTGTAATGGTCTTTATTTTAATGTTTGTCATACAAACCCGAACGTTATTGTTTTATATTGACAGCATTTGAAATGGGGAAGTTGTTTGTTTTGTAATCGAGTAACGTTGGCAATAATGTTGCCAAGTCTTTACTGCTTTGTGGTAATTTTTTTTGTATAACCGCATTTAATTATCTTAAATGCATGTACTTATTTTGATTGTTTTTGGCATTAACGTCGCCGAAACGTATGTATATTTTTGAAGGAAAGTATTATGCCAGTAACTTGGCATAATTGTGTGATAATGGTTTAAATGAGTATATATATTGCTATGTAACGACATTTGTAATTTATTTTTATGATTACGTCGAGGTTGTTAATTATTGTTAGTATCAGTGTATTTATCGTTTGTAATTATTTTTACAGAACCACGCGTATGGTGTGATCGAGAGAAACCCTCGAACCCTTCCCAGCCTTGTTGTGTTTCTTTTGGGGGAATACTTTCGAGTAGGCTATATATATATATATATATATATATATATATATATATATATATATAAGCCCTTGCCAAACAATGTGATGACGCCGGTTACACTACTTTTTGTTGCGAAATATACGTTAACAAGTTGTCTCAAGTTGTGGTATACATGTAAAATGGCCTGGTCACAGAGCCACTGTTTGTTTTCAGTCGTACCAATGTATTTATAATAAATGATACATGGCAAAAATTGTATCAAATTTAAGCCTACTGGAACACAGCGACTACTAATCAGCGGTTATTGGATGGCAAACGCACTTTGTCACAAATGAAATCCGCTGTCGCCACATGGCTACTCTTTCCAAATAACAGCAAGGGATCTTTATATGCACTTACCACATCCCACGAACAGGTTAGCACACACGTCGCTCTGTATAAATACAGAGTCGAGTTGCATTTTCCTGGGGTGCTGCTGGGCGAATAATGTTGCAACCTCGTTCACATCTATATCACGTCATGTGACCTTCGCTGAATTAAACTGTTTATATACTTCGTCAAAGAAAGAAACGCGTAGTTTGAATCTTTAACGATATTTACATGCATTTGTGTCCGACCACAAAAGAACAACAAATAACTGCAGTTAATCTATGCTTCCACTCTAATCTGTAAACTCACTAATACTGCTGTTTTGTCAGTTTAGACTGCAGGCGCGTACGCGGGAGTGGGGGGGTTTGGGGTCGAACCCCCCCCCCCCCCCCCCCCCCCCGCTCAAGGCGAACAAAATTTCATATCCCTTAAGGTAATTTCTTTCCAAAAAAATGTGGTAAGAAAACACCTCAGAATAGCCCTAGAAGGGGTCAATTTTTCAGACCCCCCGCCACGGGCTTCAACACCTCGACCCCCACCCCCCCCACCCCCCTGCAAAATTTCCTGCGCACGCCCCTGGACTGTTTTGAATTTCGGAACTTTTAATTGGAACCGTATTTAATACATTGTTATTATTTAACCATACCGCTATAACTGATTTGGTGATTGAGGAGTCCGATGGGCAGCAAACCCGGCTACGTTATCCCGGTCATTTGGGAACAAGGACTTTTATATGGAAAATCCGATTTTTTTTTTCATTTGAGTGGAACTCTCAACTCTGCGGGGTGTGTGTGTGTGTGGGGGGGGGGGGTCGTCCGATCCCCCTGATCCTCCCCTGGCTACTGGCCTGGACATTACATATCAACTATGAAAATTATTGGCTAATTATACACAAAACGTAGAAAAAATAGGCCTGAACCTCCCGTGGGCTATCCCAAGGGCTGAGTTCTGCCAGACCGAGTGAAAACAAAACGTTCGCTACACCGGTTTGTGCGCTTCGCGTTAAACCAAATAGACATGACGGACACCAATGAAATAGTTCCCGAACGTTAGGAAGAAGGAAAGGAAATGTTTTATTTAACGACGCACTCTAGGCGCGAATATACGTCACGCTTCAGTCAGCTGACACCCACGTGTTAAAGAGACATCGTTACGGACAGTGGTGTGTGTGTGTGTGTGTGGGGGGGGGGGGGGGGGCAATCCCGGGAAATGTTTACCTTTTCGCTTATTTGTTACATTAAAAAGGTTCCCACTACTCGATGTCATTGTTTGCTTGGATGCCAGGTGCCCCCCTCCCCTCCAATACACAATCCTGCCTTTGCCACTGTACGGACATTAAACAATACGATTACACAAAAGTAAATCTTGATGTAAATTTATAGAAAAACAATAGTCGTTTGCATCAATGAATACGTAACTGGAGTTTCGTTTATTTCCTTTGTCTTTGTTAATTTTGTACCTATGGTCGAGAGCATGCATGCAGATCGCGATCGAGAGAAATGAACATGCAGTATTTATACACATTTCAGTTAAACGTACACTGAATTAGTTTACAATAATCATATTTGTTAGATAATGTTAGATACATATTTGTAAGACTGTGAAATAACATTTAATAAGTTAGCTGGATTTTAAAAAGACCGTAAATTTTAATTTTATTAACGTTTTGTTTGTTTGTTTGTTTGGGTTTTTGTCTTGTTTTGTTTTTTTGCTTTTTATAAATGGAATATACTGTGAAGTCGTCATTCTTAGCCTAGGTATTTTACAAGCAGAAATTATAACAAACATTTAACACGACGCTGAAATCAACAGCAACAACATGGCGCAAATATGAAATTGTTGGGGTGGGAAATTGATGGGTTACTTTAAAAAAGGTTTTAAAAAAGCATGATTAGCTGGACTGAAGGCAAACACTTAACTGTTTTCAGTTCACTACCCCACTTATTTTGGCTTGATTTGTGTTATACTGATGCTAAAAATGTAAGAGCCTTAGAAACACCCTGAGCAATTTCCGGGAGGCGGATGGTCGACTTTTTAGAGCTCTGAAGAAAATAAAATTAAATTCATCGCCATCTTTGATAATTAAACTATATTTTGTATTAACTAATCTTTGCCGAGCAAGTGTAATTGTGGTGTGTAAGTTTGTATTTGTAATTTGTTGTTGTTACTGTGTAATTTGTGAAGTTTTCCTTTTTTTCTGTCCTTTGTTTACGTCTCGTGGCCTATTTTCACAATATTTCGTTATAGCGCCGTGCATTGCCAGATGCCCGTCGTTATTATGAATATTTTGTAAGTTAAAAAGTATTCTTGTTAGCGTGTATGTTCATTAAACTGTCTCTGAAATCATGGATTCTCTGAGGGCCTCAGTCGATAAGGCTTTTAGCCGTTTGGACGAAAGCCTAAATGGCAAGTCAAACTCCGCCATATCTGACCGTTCTATCAAAAATGGTGATGTGGGGAGTGGGACCATACAAATCTTGCCTGGATCCCATCCAGCTCTTCCACGCCAGCAAAAAAGGTCAATCGGGATATGTCCGACCCCCGGGACACCCGGGACACCCGAGCCAAACTGACCGTGGGCAGGCTGCTCCGGGGGGTACCGACCACTGACTCTTCTTATAACATTCCGCCCAATGCGCGCTTGTCCCTGGATGTTAGTGGCATCTCCGAATTGCCGGCTGACTCCTCGGGCAGTGTATACATTGGTTTGGAACAAGACAGTTTAGACCCAGAGTCCAGTGTAGATGAGGGGGAGGATACTAACTCTTCCATTATATCCACACCTTACTCGCTTTCTAAGCGAATTAAAACTAATCCTCAACCGAGTGAAGTGGGTACCCCCCAATCGGAGTCCCCCACCCTCTCTGCAGAGGCTTCTGTACCCGGAGCGATCAAAAATACCCCCCAACAAAAATACTCTGTAGATGATATTGAGGGTACCACTAAAGTGGCATGCGGGATGCTGGAAAAACACTTGACTATCAAAATAGAATCAGCGTCAGTTAACAATAGAAATCTTCAATGGTATAGGGAACGTAATTTAGTCATCCTGTCAGAAGACATTAACAACACTGTAGACTAAATAATATTAATTCTTTATTGGCAACTAGTATTGTCTCGTCCCTCATTATGGGTGCAAGACCTAAAGTTAAGTTAGATAACACTAATAATAAGAAAGATAATATTAAAAACGATAAAAGTATTAAAATTAAATAAAATAAAACCAACTCAATTAAAGGTCTAACGGTGGTACAGTGGAACGCCAAAGGTTTGCGCAACCATGGGCCCGAACTTAAAAAAATATTTGATTGATAATAATAATATTTTTGATGTGATTACCATTCAAGAGACCTGGATTGCAAATTTAACAGATAAACAAAAACAAACTAAATTATTTACTGAATACAAAATTCCCGGATATACTGGTCTCTTTTTTAATAGTGGAGTCACTTCTAGGAGTGGTATAGCTACCTATGTGAAAGATGGTATCTCGCACTCCCTTATTCCAAATGTCGCCATCCATCCAAATATTGAGTCATTGGGCGTTTCCATACATGGACTTAAAGAAAATTTTAATATATTTAATTTTTATATCCATCCGGGTGCCAGTAACTCTAAAATTTCAATTAATGATTATTCCAAAATTATTGGTAACACTGATTCAGTTACGTTAATTACAGGAGATTTTAATAGTTACAATGCTCTTTGGGGTTCAAAGGTTACCAAAGCTCAAGGCCAAACATTGGAAAATTTCATGGATAATAATGATTTGGCCTGTTTAAATGATGGCACCCCTACTTTTATGTCTGATGTTTATCATACTTGGTCATGTCTGGACTTGACCATGATTTCGAGGGGGGCGGCTGCTAAGTGTGAGTGGGAGGTCCTGAATGAGCTGGGTAGCGACCACCTACCCGTTAAAACAGTTTATAATTTAAATTATGTTTGGGATGAAAAAACTAAACCGAAGCATAAATGGAATATAAATAAAGCAGATTGGCCCCAATGTGAGAACTTGTGCGCCGAGATAAATCCTGAGCAGATTAAAAATACTAATATAGATATTTATAATGATCAATTAATTAAAACTATTATCGATATAGCTAATAAAACTATCCCTGTCTCCCACCATAAAGCTAGAAATAATTCTGTTCCGTGGTGGTCAGATGAATTAAATAAACTTAAAATGAATAGAAATAAACTAAGGAAGAAACTTAAAAAACATAAAACTGATATTAATGTTCAAAATTATAACAATGCTAAATACCAATTAACTTATGCCATAGCTAAAGAAAAAAAGGCCTCATGGGAAACATTTGTCAGTTCCATCGGTGAAAATACCACGGGTAGGGAGGTCTGGTCCAAGATCAAAAGAATCCAGGGGAAACCGAGTACTAATCATAATATTTAAAAAAACAGTAAAATTTATAAAAGTAATCAGGAAAAAGTTGACATTCTTGGAGCCACCTTTAAACAAAATTCGGCAACTACTAATTTCTCTAAAGATTTCCAAAAAAGTAAATTATATGTAGAAAAATACCATAAAATTCCCCTGGATGCTAAATTCCATAAGAGCGGTTGTGAATATGACATGCCCTTTAAACTCCAAGAAATGCTCAAGGCTTTTCAATACCGAAAGGGCTCATCTCCAGGCCCTGATAAATTTAATTATTGATTTTTTTAAACACATGCCAAATAATATACTTGAACTTTTCTTGGAGCTATTTAACTTAATTTGAAAGCTGGGTTATCTCCCCCTCAGCTGGAAGCATGCAGAAGTGTTTGCACTTCCAAAGAGTGGAAAGGACCTTACGGATCCAAAAAATTATCGTCCAATATCCCTATCGTCCAGTGTCTGTAAAACCATGGAGTATATGGTTAACACTCGCCTTACCCACTATTTGGAATTAAATAACTTGCTTACAAATTTTCAAAGTGGGTTTAGAAAAAAACACGCCACAACTGACCACCTTGTACGTTTACAAACCGAGGTTAAAAACGCATTTCGGAAGAAACACAAGGTGGCGGGAGTATTTGTGGACATTGAAAATGCATACGACATGGTTTGGAGACATGGACTGTTACAAAAAAATTATAAAATGGGTGTAAGAGGGTCAATGTTTACATTCATTGACAGTTTTATAAATAATAGAACCTTCTCAGTTAACTTTAAAGGCTATTCTTCACCCAAGTTGGAACTGGAAAATGGCATCCCCCAGGGGTCAGTGATTGCACCCACACTTTTTGGAATATTTATTAATGATTTCGCCCAAACTCTCACTGACAATAATGAGTCAAAAGAAACTCAACTCAGTATCGGTCTTTTTGCACACGATACTGCCTTCTGGAGGGTAGGTAATACCTTTAATTTAGTACAAAACGACCTCCAGTCGGACATAAATACTTTACGAAAATGGTCAGAAACTTGGTGTGTTACCATTTCCCAATCTAAAACTAATTGTATATCTTTTTTAGGCCGTGGCCAACGGACACCAAAACTTGAATTAACTTTTGGCGACAAATTAATTACACAGGTCAATTCGGTCCGCTTTTTGGGAGTGACCTTCGACCAGAAGCTTTCATTCGTGCAACATATAACAAATGTAGTTGGCACGTGTAAGTATTACATAAATCTTATAACATTTTTATTAGCAGTTCCATGGGGTAGCGATAGAAAAACACTGCTCATGATTTTCGAGGCGTTCAGTTTCAAGGTTGCAGTATGGGGCGCAGGCTTTCGGCTGTGCCAGTGTCGCCCAACTAAAAAAACTTGAGAGCGTGTACAACAGGGCCCTCTGTATTATTATAAGGGCCTCGGTGTGCACGCCCCATGATAGTGTATTAGCTGAGTTGGGTGTCCTCCCACTTACTCTCAGACGCATAAAACAGGAACTGAAACATCTTTATAAAGTAAGAAATCTGGTTGCTAATAATCCAGTAAATATATTAGTTTCCCTGCCTACTCAGTCAGTCTGGGACTCTAATATATCCATTTTTTCATATATTTTTTTTCATATTTTATCCATATTTTAATCATTATTTTATATTTTTAATTAAAAAAAACAAATTATGTAATTTAACAGGGCAGGTGTCTGGTCTGTGCCTTTGGTAGTGGCTTGGTTAATATTACCTCGTCTACTGCCACCGGCCTCGGTGGCGTCGTGGCTAGGCCACCGGTCTACAGGCTGGTTTCAGATTCCAGTCGATGCGTGGAATTTTTAATCCAGATACCAACTCCAAACCCCGAGTGAGTGCTCTGCAAGGTTCAGTGGGTAGGTGTAAACCACTTGCACCGACCAGTGATCCATAACTGGTTCAACAAAGGCCATAGCGTGTGCTATCCTGCCTGTGGGAAGCGCAAATAAAAGATCCCTTGCTGCCTGTCGTAAAAGAGTAGCCTATGTGGCGACAGCGGGTTTCCTCTAAAAAACAGTGTCAGTATGACCATATGTTTGACGTCCAATAGCCGATGATAAGATAAAAAAATCAATGTGCTCTAGTGGCGTCGTTAAATAAAACAAACTTTACTTTACTTTTTTCGTCTACTGCCCTAGGTATTATAGATGAAAGTGTTCGCCGCGTCTTCTAAATAACGTAATCGTGTTGTTTTGGAGGACAACTGAGGAGTCGCCTGTTTTTCCATGGATCGGCCGGGTTCACCTCTCTCCTTCTGGCAGGCTTGATACTTAAAATTAAATATTAAATTAATCATCGCTGGATTTTTTTGCGCAACTCAACTAGTGGCACCAGCGATTAAACTCTTATAACCCTTTGGCGTCACTCTTCAAGTGACGCCGGTTTGGGAAGTTATATTAACTTCCTAAACAACTAGTAGGCTGCCAGGATTGGGCTGAACTGCGGTTGGACACGGTGGGGGTGGGGGGGGGGTGATGGGATGCCGAGAGTTAGGGCATTCTTTGGG
Organism: Gigantopelta aegis; assembly: GCF_016097555.1. NCBI lineage: Eukaryota > Metazoa > Mollusca > Gastropoda > Neomphalida > Peltospiridae > Gigantopelta > Gigantopelta aegis. Next base: position 29,376,505 of record NC_054712.1, read on the forward strand.
GCTATATGCGTAGGCGGTTCGGCCTTAGGTTTTGTGTAGGGCCGGCCTCCCCTCCCTCCCGACCCTCACCTGGTCACACCAATGTTTAAAATTTATTATATTAATAATTTATATAGGTTAGGAATGTTGATATTTTTCTTTAAGGGCGCAGCCAAAACTTTTTAACCTAAACCCATTTGTATACTTTTGACGTTAATATTCAAAATGTACCCTATTTGTTAGGTTATCCCTGTCCTCAGTCAGACCCCCGATCCTATCGGAGGCCGGACTCGGGATAGGCGTGTTCGAAACCCTAGTGGTATATGGACACGTTAAACCAGTTACTAAGCTAAGCTAAGCAAACCAGGTTAGAATCTTTTAACTAATCAATTTTAAATAACATACACTAAAGGTTTTAAATGAAAACAAGAACACAAGCATGCAGTAAATATATTTTATTATGATACAAGCACAAACACTCTAATGTACATACATTTTAACATTCAAGGAGAACCTGGTTTATAGTAAATAGGTAGGATATTAACAAAATAAATGGGGCACCCGGCGAATTGTCCGGAAATGCCCGAAACGTAAAAATAATAATAATAAAATAAAAAATTAAAAGAGGAGGGAATGTGGTTGATAGACTATCACTTGATAAAAAGCCATATCAAATATGAAAGAGGAGAGCCAACAGTAATTAGCGAAATTGTAACCACACTTTAAGCGATTATTAACCCAGCTTAGTCTCGCTTCAACTAAATAAGATTCGGTCATATGTTTCACACAATATTCGTAACATATATCATAATGATTTCTGTAAACATAGGGTCCAATGCAGAAATGCAAGTGGACCATTTATTCACTTTAATCAAACTTTAACGTGTCCTGAAAAAAATTATGACACTTCTTAGACGGACGTAAAGAAATCAGTACGTATTGTCACGATATCGTGTTCGTCAGAAACATTAAAGCCGAAATGTCGAGTCTAATAATATACACAGACATGACCTAGAACAGTGGAACTTTGATAACTGTCCTATAAACCTATATCTAATACGTATTGCGTTTGACAATCAGATAACGTTTATCTTTTCTGTCTTTCGTTTTTGTACAGACAATCCTGCAAGAAATAATATTATACTGTAATCATAAACTACTAACAGAATCGCGTGTTTTATTAATTTATGAAGTACTTCATCTGGGTCAATTGTTAATATCTTTGTAATATCATTCATATATATATATATATATATATATATATATATATATATATATATATATATATATATATATATATATATATATATATATATATATATATATATATATATATATATATGCGTGTGCGTGCGTGTGTGTGTGTGTGTGTGTGTGTGTTTGGGTGTGTTTGGGTGTGAACTAATTTGTGTTAAAATGACGCTAATATACACATAACATTTATGAAGCTCAGCGATCAAAGAAAGACCTGGGCCGAAAAATATGAAAGATATCTCTAATGTCGTGTCACGGGGATCCTATAATACCCGTAACTGAATGAAACATGATTGTCCAAATATCTCTCCTAACTGTATATCTATTAGATCTCTCTGTAACGGGCTGTTATACCCGCTGGCTCGTCTAGGTATGATCAGAGATAAGATCTTATATAAAGTATATATTATTATAGCACGTTTAGTTCACTAGAAAACACAACAAAAACACAATACACTTTGGAATCTGTATTAACCTACGCTGACAATTGTACTGCCGCAGTAGTTAATTAACAACAACAAATAATAACAACCCAGAACTGATCACTTAATTAGTTAATCTCTAGGTGTCTAGTTTACACAATATGCTAATCACTTCACCGTGACACAACACCCACACGTGTGATAATTGAGAAACGCTGTCAGAAGAACTTAATTAATAAAGGAATTACAACTCTATTCCTAACTGGTTAATTTTTAATTAACCCTTACTACTCGTTCAGTAACGTGTGATAATTGAGAAACGCTTCCAGGGGAACTTAATTAATAAAGGAATTACAACTCTATTCCTAACTGGTTAATTTTTAATTAACCCTTACTACTCATTCAGTAACCTTGTAATACAGACTTAATACTGGTACCTATCACAATGAAGACAATAACCTACAGTTTACCTAGGTCCTCTAGGATGACTATTTAAGCTTTATATATATTAGACAGTGAGCCTACAGATTACTGCGTCAGATGACCGGCAGCACCGTCTAAATAATATTGGTATAATACAGTATTAAAATATTTAAAGTCACATCAATCACATCAAGGTTATACACAGAGCAGAAAATATATAATTACCAGTTCGGACGGACAGCGATCCCTGGAAGCCTTCCTATGTTTCTCCCCGATATCTCTAAAATCCTAGCTATTTATTCAAAACTCTCAGAGACAGCGAATATCGCCTGGGGGCACAACGCGGTACCTCACCTATCATCTGATATTTCCACCTCTCCCAGAGTCGGTATATTTTCTTACATGACCAGACATTCTGTCGCCAGTCGCCAAAATCACGGTCGTCGAAACCGCACTCGCAGAGGTGTTACGTAACTACTGGCCACATGGCCTCCACATCTGGACTAAGTGCATATTGGGATGCACGATCGCGCGAAGGTATTACGTAACAAGGTGCCGACCTGGGCTAAGTGCATTTGGAACTGCACACGGCCCTCTAAAACAATTAATATCGCCACAGGCGAAAAGAAATTAACAGCATGTACCGTCACATGTCGTATGCATTCAGCAATTATCGTTTCGTAAATAAACTAGTAACGTTACTTTCTTGGATGTAGTTAGTATCGGCTGACTTTTTGTTTGAGCTAACATCTTGATAATATCCCATATTTCTTCTAACGTGATTGAAACGCATCAAAACGAGCACTACAACCGTGCTAACATTAGGAAATATATTCAATATTGCCAATGATGTTTACTTTCTGAGCGCATCTATTTATTTCCTACCTAAAGTACTGGCCAATTCATCTTTAGGTGTACTGGCCAATTCATCTTTAGGTAGACTGGTGAATTCATCTTTAGGTAGATGTTTTCACAGTATTTACTTTGACCGTTTGTTTATTCAAAAACACCCAACCAACCATATTGTTAGTCACTAAATGTTTCGTGGCAGCTTTAGTGTTTGCGAAAAGCAAGCTCAACCCTAATGTTTGCATCGCCTACACACACACACACACACACACACACACACACACACACACACACACACACACACACACAAACACAGTCATCTCTGTGGGTATTTCCGTGACTTGAACAGCTGGACTAACAGATCTACAGTCCTTAGCTTTTGACAAACCATGGCGAGTGAAAAAAGGCACACCTCAAAAAGCTTAGACGAGAGAAAAATCGCATTCATCAAAATGCTAAGGCGAGTGAAAACTAAGCATTATTAATTTATGAAGTAATTGGTACATTTAAATGTAGAGACATATATTGCAAACATTAACCAATAAACCAATGATGTTTTCTTCTAATTTTATGTGACCGGCCTCGGTGGCGTCGTGGTTAGGCCATCGGTCTACAGGCTGGTAGGTACTGGGTTCAGATCCCAGTTGAGGCATGAGATTTTTAATCCAGATACCGACTCCAAACCCTGAGTGAGTGCTCCGCAAGGCTCAATGGGTAGGTGTAAACCACTTGCACCGACCAGTGATCCATAACTGGTTCAACAAAGTAGTCTAATTTTCTTTTCCCTTTCAGGAATGGTGTTAATAAAAAATAGCAGGAGCAGTGCTATAGAAATATAATTATGACTTACACTGATGCAGATAATTTGATGCACACGATTAGATACCTTTTCAGTGTGAGATGGTTTGATCAACGTGCAGCTAAACATGCGTAGGAATCAACTTATCTTGAATTTCATGTACAATGAATATGATTAGGATAGTTGTGATGGGAAAAACACACTAGTTCTGAGGAGGTGGTTCAGTTAGAACTACGATCAAAGCATCTCAGGTGTGCATTACCGACTGAATTGGATCCCTCATATTATTATTATTATTATTATTATTATTTTTAAATAACTCGTTAAACGTAGACCTACGATTAGTTCAATTGATAGTGTTGGTTGGGGCACTGACATTCACGTGTTTTTTTTAATTCAACAATTACGCAACCAGTCTCTCCCCCCCCCCCCCCCAACAAAACGTCATTTGACCTATCACTACCAGTTACGAACGGCTCTGACATCTATGTCAAGTCAGCATTACGTTATTATCTAGAACGGCTCCAATGTTGTTGATAAAAACAAATATATCTGTCATTACAAAAGATTTTATTCCAAATGTAGGATGCCATAATAAAGATAATCTAAAAAAATAACAACAATTTAATTTTAGACACCATCATAAATGCGAAACAAGTTGTCAAGTAGCCTAGCGTGTGTGTGCAACCAACCAAGTTCAGCCAGCAAACGTTTCGCTAACGTTCGCGAACTATTTGATTGGTTCCCGACGTGGCCATTTGGTTTAACGTGAGGCGCCTAAACTAGTCTAGCAGATGTTTTTCCGCTCGGTCTGGTTGAACGCATCCCAGAGTTCCAAGAATACAAATTATCTGACCCCGATAACTCTGATTGGTCAATATGTCACAGAGTACTCATGTCCTAGTCACAAAGAAAAGAAACAAAAATTAAATAGTCGACTATGATTACTGTTACTATATTTGGTACATATATACACATATAAATAACCGATGTACATTCATTAATCTCTTGCTGAAATGCAAATATTTAAATGAAGTTTTATTCGATTTTTTTTCTTCAAATAATAGACGTAATAATAATAATTTAAAAAAAATTACACACCTATTATCATTTCGTTTCCTTCTTTTTTTATTAGTCCTCTATTTTTGAATTGTCTTTGTCTAAATTTCATTTCTGTTTTAAAGAAAGTAAAAAGTTACACACTTGCCATTTTCGAGACCTCATGTAAGCTTTGCAGGCTAACAGTTATGAACTAATCGAGACAATTTTACCGACTTCGCTGATTTCCGTAACGAGTTCATTTGTGTAGGCTACAGAAACCACTATTTAATTCAATTCCCTTTTCTCATAACTGTATGAACAGTTAGCCTTATCAGACGTTGTGATCTATTACCTTACAGAAGTAGACTGTTTTTAATTACTAATACATTAACTGGCCAAAGGAGTTTGATCGGATTGGTACGTCTTCGCAGATGTTTACAGGCTGGTAGGTACTGGGTTCGGATCCCAGTCGAGGCATGGGATTTTTAATCCAGATACCGACTCCAAACCCTGAGTGAGTGCTCCGCAAGGCTCAATGGGTAGGTGTAACCCACTTGCACCGACCAGTGATCCATAACTGGTTCAACAAAGGCCATGGTTTGTGCTATCCTGCCTGTGGGAAGCGCAAATAAAAGATCCCTTGCTGCTAATCGGAAAGAGTAGCCCATTAAGTGGCGACAGCGGGTTTCCTCTCAAAATCTGTGTGGCCCTTAACCATATGTCTGACGCCATATAACCGTAAATAAAATGTGTTGAGTGCGTCGTTAAATAAAACATTTCTTTCTTTCGCAGATGTTTATTAAACCAGTGTTTTCCGATTTGTATAGCAAAGATAAATACCAGTCATATATTATAAGCTAAGCATGGACGCTATAGTTCTCGTCTTCTTTTTTTTCTGGTATTATTAAACGGATCTTTCCATCAGCTACATGAGGGAAATAGTGGCAATCAATATACAAAATTATTTTACGTGCTCTGTTTGTTTGCGCTTGCCACAGGCAGGATAACACAAAGCATGGCCTTTGTTGAACCAGTTATGGATCACTGGTCGGTGCAAGTGGTTTACACCTACCCATTGAGCCTTGCGGAGCACTCACTCAGGGTTTGGAGTCGGTATCTGAATTAAAAATCCCATGTCTCGACTGGGATCTGAACCCAGTACCTACCAGCCTGTAGACGCTGACCAATACGCTGGTTTACAATCCGTCTAAAGGAACAGAGAATGCTATAGGAAACCGCTAAAGGGGGGCAATATATATATATATATATATATATATATATATATATATATATATATATATATACACACACACACACACACACACACACACACACACACACACACACACACATTTCGGGGGAGGGAGAACCGTCAAACCCCAACGTCATAGTCTTTGCACCTTCAGTACTCGGGCTATGCGGCTCAATTATTATGTCCCCACCCCTTGACGTCCAAACAATACCTATCAGATTTCGTTGTATGGAATTTAAATAAAGTAATAAGGGTGTTTTGTTTCGTTTTGTTTTTTGTTTGTTATTGCTGCTGTTAAAGGGACATTCCTGAGTTTGTGGAATTTTAAAGATGTTATTGACTAACAGAGACTTTTTGACGACGGTAATTACATATCAAATGTATTTTTCTGCATAAAATATTAGTGACTGTATATTTCCTAAAACAGATTTTTTTTCGTACGTACGAAATTATTTGAAGACAAAATTCAGCTTGGGCTTCTTACAAATATTAAGACGACCAGAAACACATTGAAAGAAAACATATTTAATATGTATAATGTATTTAGTATAATCGTAGAAATATTTTATTAGTCGGAAACATCTTAAAATGCAGCAAACTCGGGAATGTCCCTTTAACTTGTTTTTGTTATTGTTTTTTGTGTGTTTTATTATTTGACAACATCGTAAAAATGGAATCTAACATATTCATAGACAGCTCGGTTTCCCTACCCACTTCCAATATAAAATCCTGGATACACGCACCAGTGCCTATGCTATATAGACAGGATGATATAACACAATAAGTATGTAACCATTTATCATTAATACACCAACGGGATCATGTAAAACGTCCGGTATTAAGGGGTATCCGGTATGTATATATAATGTATGTATGTATTTATGAATGTATGAATGTATGTTTGTGTATTTATGTATTTATGTATGTATATGAGAGAGAGAGAGAGAGAGAGAGAGAGAGAGAGAGAGAGAGAGAGAGAGAGAGAGAGAGAGAAAGAGAGAGAGAGAGTCAGAGTCCATCCACAGGCCCGTGGGAGCATTATGTGGATTGGGGGATACACTTTTTTGCGAAAGAAGGATGGAAGGAAGGGAATAGTTTATTTAACGACACACTCAACACATTTTATTTACGATTATATGGCGTCGGACATATGGTTAAGGACCACTAGGATATTGAGAGAAGGAAACCCGCTGTCGATTAGCAGCAAGGGATCTTTTATATGCACCATCCAACAGACAGGATAACACACACCACGGTGTTTGATATACCAGTCGTGGTGCACTGGCTGGAACGAGAAATAACCCAATTGACCCACTAACGGTGATCGATCCTAAACCGACCCCTCATCAAGCGAACGCTTTACCACTGTACTACGTCCCGTCCCTTTTAGCAAAAGAGGCACGGTCTCTAGTGGGGCTTTGGGGAGGGTTATAATTCACATGTTTATCTTATTTATATAAGAGTAGGACAAAAACCGTACATTTTCATCAAGTGTGGTCCTTCTGATGGTTGCACTCTTCAACAGTATGACGCACCGTCAAAGTACACTGACAGTGATCACGCTGAGGTGGAGAATCCTTCTTCAAGATAAATTAATGGTTCATGTATGTATGATCGATTCAAACACGGTACAACATTATGTCATTCTTTCTGCACAGCATATAGGAGGGCTGCCACTCTTGGGACTGGCTTGGCAGAATGAAGCTTGTTTGCAACCGCACTGTTGAATTCATCTTGACTCTAAGCGTTGGTTATAAATGAAAGCTTCCATGAAAAACATTTGAAACCTAACAAGATGATTAACCGCGCTGAAAATTAATGGTTCATGTATGTATGATCGATTCAAACACGGTACAACATTATGTCATTCTTTCTGCACAGCATATAGGAGGGCTGCCACTCTTGGGACTGGCTTGGCAGAATGAAGCTTGTTTGCAACCGCACTGTTGAATTCATCTTGACTCTAAGCGTTGGATATCAGACAATTCTACGACTGAATTTTACAATGCAACTTGTCAACGCGATAGGGCAATAACTAGTAGAATTTGTTGGATAATTACTGTAACCTCACCGTGGTGCAGAGGTGAAACATTCTCTATGAGAATGGCTAATACAATACAACTCCCCTTTTGGGACACCTTGTTGGCCGTGGGGTGTATCCCATAATGCTGGGTGATGAGATCCTGGTGGCTGAGTTGGGGGCATATCTACGGGTATGTTTTCTGGCAACACACCACTCTGGCCTGGCCTACAAACATGCCAATAAAATGGGTCTATGAGACAGCTACCCCAAGACAATATTGTGTGCTAAACAGTTCTTTTGACTCTGCCTTGGAGTGTTCATATCCACCAAGGACAGTAGCATCTATCAGTGTTCGATGTATCAGACAAACATTGACGACACTACAAACATATTTTACCTGCAGTGGTCACTGTATGCTTTGCAATTATCACTGATAATTATCTTAATAGTGTCAGATTCAAAAGCTTGTTTGTTTTGTTTAATGACACCACTAGAGCACATTGATTAATTAATCATCGGCTATTGGATGTCAAACGTTTGGTAATCCTGACTCGTAGTCAACAGAGGAAACATTTTTGTAATGCAGCGAGGAATCTATAATATGAACTTTGCCACAGACAGGAAAGCACATACCACGGCCTTTAACCAGTTGTGGTGCTCTGGTTGAAAAAAAAAACCATTAGTTGAACGGATCCACTGGGGTGATTCGATTCCATGACGAGGCGAGCGCTCAACCTACTGAGCTAAATCCCACTACTCATTCAAAAGCAGACACCATAACTGGGAGCATAAAATGGTATTAAAATTGAAATATTTGATAATATTGTGAAAATAAAGTTTTTTTGTTTTTGTTTTTTTAAATTTAATGGGTTTTTTTAGCAATATATTAAATATATAGCTAAACATGTGATCAGCAGGGCTAATTGCAGACTGACGCTATATTAAATTATAATCTGAATATATTTGTTATTAGCGTATAACAAGCCAACGGACACCTGTGTATCCATGTTCAAAGAAATAAAAATAAATAATAAGCACATGCATATAAGCAACTTTTGAATTTTGGGGTTAATAATGTTTACAGCATTTGTTTTTTTTAAACTTATGTGTACTCATATTTGTTACCTTTTTCAGTTGCAATGGAATTTTCCGACGACAAGATGTATCATTTCATACCAACATAAACCTCTTTACGACATAAACGTTAAATCGATATATTTGGCGATATTATTAGGGAATATGCGTTAACTTGTGATAACATTACATTACCGCCACCTTTCAAACAGTTTATTGTTATATGTGGGCCAGATAAATAATCTGAACAGTGATTCCCTATAGCCACACGTACCCACAGAACCCCTCCCAGCGACTAGACTATAGCCACACGTACCCACAGAACCCCTCCCAGCGACTAAACTATAGGGTAGTTTGTGTTAAATCTCACACCTTATCAATGTGCACCTGCTAGAATACATAGACAAGGAAGCGTGTGAAAGTGTCAACTCGTCGGAAACACTCCTAGAAACCACCATCTATAAAACCAATGTGTTTTGTTTAGACGCCAGCCACAATTAGCTCACCACAGGCAGGTATGAAACAACATAGTGTTTTAAAGTATTGGTTATTTATGCTATTATGATATAGTTGTGCGTGTTATATTATTTTCCTTATAAAAATAGTGTTAACTTTTGTTACAAAACACTATTATAACGAAGTGTATATACATTTATTTTTAACTAACGTTATTCTACAATGTTATAACATACAGTAGTTTTATTTATTTCATTATTTAAAAGTATTGTATTTTGGTGTTTAACTGTAGAACAAGCTACAGAATTCCCATCCCGAGATCTGTATGCATAAACAGGAGTGTACCTGTCTTGAATTTCTATAAAATGTTGTTATATACAACAGCTATACAATCACTCTTCAAATATGAATGATCAACCACAGTGTTGGGTGGTTTGATACACCACTGTTCAATCAATGTTGGAAACAGATAGAAACTGTCTAATGCGAGCAAAGAACAACTGTGACGATAGCATTCGGCCTTACATGAAACAACTTCATATATTTGTTATCAAACGCGATATTATGTGCAGGATGATCTGCTAACGGTTTAATCTTGGCGGTATTCTGCAGAGAAGACTTTTCATATCTAGCTCCCAAACAAGGTTCATGTGCATCAACGAACAAGCCCTATACAGGAGATGGTCTGAAAGGCACCAAAGCAAAAACTAAGTCATTTGTTTCGTATAATATCTAGCGTCTGAAAGTAAGACGCATGCTGACCCATACACAAGGCATACATAGTCAAACTTTGATCTAACTAAAGATCTATACAGATGTGGCAAACCATGTCAGTCTGCTTGCCATTCTTTTACTTTGATAATCTACGCCATTGTCCTTTACCTATTGTTGAGGGTTATTCAAACAAAGCTGCAACTGACGTTCAGTGATATTAAATATTGGACGTTCTGTACAAAATCCTGCACGGCCCATAGGATGACATCCACTGTCCCAAGACTGGCTTAACAGAATGGAGCTTATCTGCAATCACACCGTTCCAGTCATATTGTCAAGTTGAATAGATATGTTGGTTAATGTCATGTTGGAGATCAGTGAAATGCACTCCTGTAATAAGACAATAAAACTTTGGAACAACCTACGAGCTGAAATTCGAAATTGTCAAAACATATCTTCATTTAAGAAAGCAATAAAACCCGATGTCACATGCATTGTATTGCATATCAAACTAAGCCACAGGTGTAGTGATTTAAAAGCAGACTTATGTCGAGTTGGTCTTAGCACCGATTCCTCGTGTAGTTGTGGATATAATTTTTGAAAACAGTTATAATTTTTCTGTGAATACATTTTATATGAAAGGCAAAGAATTACAAAGATTTCAGCGAATAGAAATAAAATAAATAAGCATTTATTTATGTAGATAAGTATATATATATATGAAACAAAACGTTTCCCTTAATTAGTCAATAAAGTATGGATCTTTAAAATTATTACTATTTATTTATTTTATTGCTATTAATATTTGTGTAGCCATTACGTAATCATTGCGATGCCTTGTTTTTGTTTTTTGCTTTCTTTTAGCAAACCTGCTGTCTAATTATAGAACACATAGAAAGTATAAATATATTAATATGCATTAAGGTGTGGGACTAGGATAGCATGCTTCGACTTTAATAGTGTTTCTTTTTATTCACACAATACAGTGGTCTCTCCAATATTCAGGAAAGGGATGGAGGGAATCGGTAGATCTGGTTCCACTTATAGGAAGGGATGGTACCTAAGATTTGCAGGGTTCAAGTACTTCAAAAATGTCTTGTAAACGACGATGAACCTGATTACTCTGGTAGTTCAAGACGATGGCATGACTTGTGATTTTGGATGGCGGCCTAAATAAACGGATGGCGGATATTACTATCGCTGCCAATGAATGGCGGGCGTATTGGAAATTAGCCTGCCATTGCTTATGACATGTAGCGAGACCCCTGCAATAGATGCATTCCATATCTAATATTTTGTTACTGGGAAAGCACTTTCAGTATGAGAAACAACACTAGGAATTATTCCTTTGTTTCCGGATATATTTTACCTTGAATATTTTGTTTTTATTCCAGACTCCAATCATGAATGTCCTCCTGTTTCTCGCCTGCGTTGCAGTTGCAAGCTGTCTCCCACTCAGTGAGATACTGCAAAATGAACAGCATAGTAAGTATAACGTTTTTGAAAGAAGTATCTTGAGTTTGACAATTATTCATGGATTGATACTATACAAACTGTCTAACACTATATGTATTTACTTTTCCCCCACGTGAAGCGCTATCTTGCTGTGTCCACTATACGCGTTTTGCCACATACTTCTGAACACCTTATATAAAGGGTCATGATCAAATTTCGATGTTCCATTATGATAATTAAAAATAACCATGTCTGCCATTGCTGAGATGTGACAAGACATAGCATTAAATACTAATGGTACAACAGATACATTTCTGCAATTTGGTTTGAACCAGTATCAATATACCAGCTACTATTGTGCTAGTAATACAAGTAGGGGTGCCACTAACCTTAGGTTGAGAATTGTTGTGCGGAATTAGAATTATAATTGTCAAAGACGATTCCCGTTATACAACAAACTAGCAGTGGATGCTCCAACCAATGCTAATTTACCATTAGGGTTAGGGTTATATTATGTATATTCATAGTGTGTATGTTGAAAGAAATGCTGTATGTAGTAGCGTTAGCCACATATGCTATTATATTGTATTATATTATATTGTATTGTATTGTATTGTATTGTATTGTATTGTATTGTATTGTATTGTATTGTATTGTATTGTATTGTATTGCATTGTATTGTATTGTATTCCAGGTATTGCCGACAGAGATATGTAAGTATTTGTAGCTTTATACCTACAGAATGCCGTGTCTATCTGATTGTATCTGCATTTCGATTTCTGTTCAAAACAAAATCAAATTACATTTTGTTTAAATATTAAATATTTTTAAATTTAAATTTCAAATATACTTACTTTACTACAAATATAATGTTGATGGTTTATTATTGTCATAATGGCAGCGTACGATTCTTTGTTAATTTTGTTTTATTTTGTTTTAATAATTTATTGACATGTGCAACTGCAGTCAAGGGAAGTAAATTGTGTGTCAATGTGTGTTACAATTTAGGACATGAACATATGGAAGAAGACGTTTGTTTTGTTTAACGACAACACTAGAGCATGTTGACTGATTAATCACCGGCTACTAGATGTCAAACATTTGGTAATTTTGACACGTAGTCATCGAAGGAAACCCAATAAAAATTTTTGCTAATACAGCAAGGGATCTGTTATATGCACTTTCCTACAGACAGGAATGCACATACCACGGTCTTTGACCAGTTGTGGTGCACTGGTAGGAGCGGGGAGAAACAACAATGAGTTCAATGGATCCACCAAGATGGTTCGATCCTTCGATCCTGCGACGCAAGCACCTCAAGCGAGCTAAATCAGGACCCCTTAAACATATGGCTGCACAGAACGCCAACAAACAACTCAGTGACGTATAGGTTACGCTGAAACTGACTGCTCCGTAAATACGTTTCAGTTAGAAAGGACGTTAAACCTGTTTTATTTTAGGATATGTTAATATAATACTATATTTGCGTCCGTTAGATACGTTGACATCTAATAGCCGATGATTAATTAATCAATGTGCTTTAGTGGTGTCGTTAAACAAGAAACAAAAAACGTTATTTACTATTTAAACATTCATCCAACTCACTTTTAGTCGTCATACAGGACTGTTTTTTTTCTCGTTCCAACCAGTGCACCACAACTGGACAAAGGCCGTGGTATGTGGTTTCCTGTCTGTGGGAAAGTGCATATAAAAGATACCTTTCTGCATTAGGAAAAATGTAGCGGGTTTCCTCTGACGAGTGTGTCAGATTTACTAAATCTAATAGCCGATGATTAATTAATCAATGTACTCTAGTGTAGTCGTAAAACAAAATAAACTTTTTTTGTCATGCAAGACTCGAAATAACTCGTAAAATGCATGGTATATAACAGCAACTGATGAAGTAATAATTATTTAGCAAATATTGTAACCCACTTATACGACACTCGCTGAACGTCTCGGTGTATGCTTCAAATTATGTGGTGGGTAATAAATAAAATACCACACTGGCTTTCACTAGATAACAGTTTTACGAAACTCGTGAACTTTCCATGGTATCTGACCTCACTTTCGTTCAGTCAAATACTAACATGGGACGTTTATTCATTTCGTTAATATGTTATCTAGAGGAAACTCTTATATATTCTATATAATGTAGTTTAAATAGTTTTATTTAATCCCGGCGATGATTATTTAAAAAAAGAAGAAAAGCAAAGTTATTAGCAACTTTTTTATAAACCAATCACTGTTATTATTCTTATTTCAGTGAGGCGAGAAATCTGTTGGGTGATATTTTCCATTTCCCTGGTAAATACTAAATATATTATAAATAGTGTTGTTATATATTTTCCTAGATATTAATGCATATATATATATATATATATATATATATATATATATATATATATATATATATATATACACACACACACACACACACACACACACACACACACACACACATATATATATATATATATATATATATATATATATATTATTAGTTACGCGGGTTTATGTCAGGCGTACGGGATTGTACGCCCCTCCAAAATAACTTAG
>NC_054712.1:29391004-29431493 GCF_016097555.1 Gigantopelta aegis
CTAATGGTGGCCTATAGCAGGGCTAGTTCTAACATGTACATGTACACATGCATTATCCCTAATCTGATGGGTAATGACCCCCTAATGGTGGCCTATAGCAGGGCTAGTTCTAACATGTACATGCACACAGGCAATATCCCTAATCTGATGGGTAATGACCCCCTAATGGTGGCCTATATCAGGGCTAGTTCTAACATGTACATGCACACAGGCAGTATCCCTAATCTGATGGGTAATGACCCCCTAATGGTGGCCTATAGCAGGGCTAGTTCTAACATGTACATGCACACAGGCAGTATCCCTAATCTGATGGGTAATGACCCCCTAATGGTGGCCTATAGCAGGGCTAGTTCTAACATGTACATGCACACAGGCAGTATCCCTAATCTGATGGGTAATGACCCCCTAATGGTGGCCTATAGCAGGGCAGCTAGTTCTAACATGTACATGCACACAGGCAGTATCCCTAATCTGATGGGTAATGACCCCCTAATGGTGGCCTATAGCAGGGCAGCTAGTTCTAACATGTACATGCACACAGGCAGTATCCCTAATCTGATGGGTAATGACCCCCTAATGGTGGCCTATAGCAGGGCAGCTAGTTCTAACATGTACATGCACACAGGCAGTATCCCTAATCTGATGGGTAATGACCCCCTAATGGTGGCCTATAGCAGGGCAGCTAGTTCTAACATGTACATGCACACAGGCAGTATCCCTAATCTGATGGGTAATGACCCCCTAATGGTGGCCTATAGCAGGGCAGCTAGTTCTAACATGTGCATGCACACATGCAATATCCCTAATCTGATTTGTAATGACCCCCTAATGGTGGCCTATAGCAGGGCAGCTATTTCTAACATGTACATGCACACAGGCAGTATCCCTAATCTGATGGGTAATGACCCCCTAATAGTGGCCTATAGCAGGGCAACTAATTCTAACATGTACATGCATGACAGGTATGTAACGCTGCGTACTTATCTACTTGTAATGGACGCAGCAGCAACCAGCTACTTCCTACGGCAAATCATAACAGGACTCACTAACTACAAATACATGCATGACTGTAGACCCCATCATATCTATCTATCTATCTATCTATCTATCTATCGAATTAAGGTTCAAACACGCCGCTATCGTGGCACAACATCTGAATTCGCCAGCGAAGGTGGTGGGGAAAAGAGTTGGAAATAGGCAGAATTTTCAAATAGCAGGTGAAACAGTTAATAAAATAAAAAAATTAGGATGGTCCAAAAATATATAAAAACAAGAAGAGAAGATCGGTTTATTTAATAATATAAAAAAAGAAGTAATTTCGACATACACTTTTGAAGAAAGGTCTAAAAGTGTAAAGTCCTATCTATATGTCCAAGTGTGTGGACTCGATAAGACCGTAGCACGTGCAGTTTGCAGGGACGGCATGGGTTGCATCCCATCAAGAAAACCCCTAGACTGATAGTCATTAGATGTGGAATGTGTAGTGCTGTTCTAAAATAGACATCCCGAGAAGCCGGATCCGTCTGAACGTCAGAGTATCAGACTAGGTATAGTCCAGTTGTCATGGTTGGTATAGTGGTGTGGACGGGCCCGGCTCCGGAGGTTTATGTATATTTAAATCTATAGAGTTGTTTAACTGTTCACATGTAAAAATGCTCTGTAATCTGGGAAGATATTTGGTAAAAGCCTTTAAAGTACAGAAATTTTGTAATTGGATAATTTAATAATATATCATGTTCCAATTGTTTCGGGTGTTGTTAAACATTCATTTATTCATTCATTCATTCATTCATTCATTCATTCATTCATTCCAATTTTCTCTTTATATTCTCCATTAGCCATACCTTTTTTCTGTCATGATTGATTGCTGATATATTATACATGTATATTGTTTGTACCAATAAGTAAATGTTTACGGTAATAAAACAATGAAATTAGTGGTCTGATAACTTGAAAATATTTTAATGTTTCTTTCAGTGAAATCAGAGGGTTCCTTGATAGCTTATGGGACCAACGTAAGTGTCCATATCTGATTATCGTGATTATATCTGACCGACAAAACTGTAATGCATGATCAGAGCTATATCACTGCATAATGAAGGGTCGAGTACATTTGGCAAAATAGTGGTTGATTCCATGAATCTCTATCTAGTGTCTCGTCTATAGGAGGACACCACCTTCCGAGAATTTTTTTTTTGAGATTTCATCAATATTGCACCGCAGCAGATACATTGCATTTAACAAAAGACATCCTATTTCAAAAATTAACTCAGCTACTTTGTATAAAAATTAAAGTAACAAAACAGTATTATGTGATAGCTGTATTAATAACAGATGGCATGATGTAATGCATTATTTTGTACTCCAAACCTGTTACATAGAATTAAGCGTATCATGACACCATTCCGTTAGACAATAGTTTGACGCCCAATAGCGATGTGTTTCTCGTGTTGGGGTGTCGTTAAACATTCATTCATTCATTCCATTCCGTTAGATTAATCATATTTCATTATCTTTTTCAGTCAAGTCAGTACTTATTCCAAGTGAGTACAACACAATAGCGGATACTTTAAATATTAATTATTGTTAACTATATTTATACATGTATTCTACATTATATAATTAGATGTACAGTTGGATATATGCATTATGTTAGTCTGATAAATAGTGTAGCTCATGACCAGTGCAGCTACATTTTTACGATGCTCAACGTTAAATTATACACTATTTAGAAACCCGTGCTTCATTAATTTTGCAACATTTAATAGAAAACTAAAATTGTGCATACACCTTAAACTACGTATTCAGTGTCATTAGATTACATTTTAAAAATCATGTTTTCACTTTTTAATCTATCCATCTATGCTTTAAACCAATATTCATAATTAATGTATCTTCAGATATATTGTTTCTAGTAAAATACGGTTAATGATATTGGAATTATACTTCGATAAGCGTATTCGTGATATTTTGTTGTAACTGAAATGATAAAAACGCGGATGTAATAATACGTTTTTAACTCTCTCTTCTTCTTTTTTTCAAATTGGAGCAATATTCAAACAATATATTTTAAAATGCAACTGAATATATTGAAATTGCGATTGTTACTCTTTCAGCTATCACAAAGCTAGCCATTGGAGGTGAGATTTATAACATATTTTATTCTGATAATTTGCAGTAGTAAAAAGCTAAACTAATGTTTAAATGCTGCACATTATTTTAACAATGTTCTGTTGTACATTTTTGGTTTCAGTGTATTATTGCTTCCTTTATTATTTTAGGAATAAATATTTACATTAACAATAAAAGCAACAAAATATAATTAATAGTAATTATTATTATATCAATATTCATGCACAATTACATATTTAGTACTCATTTAATAATATGTGTATGTCACAGTGTTGATTGCTAAATGTACAGTACACATATATAAGCAAAACAAAACAAACAACAAACTATATAATAAAATATGTTTTACTAATATATGCTGTTCTGTATTGTAGCAATTGGTAAACGAGAAATGTGAGTATTTATCTCCCTCACACATGCATATTATATTTATATTTATGTCATCGCCAGCTACAGATGCTCTGCTTATTAAAAACAAAATAAACCTTGACCGTATCCAATTCCAAAAGACAATGGAAATTTCATTAACTATATACTTTAAGTGAATTTGGTTTAATCTATCGCCAGTAACATGCTTGATCACATGGAAATAGCCCATCTTACATTAATGTGGCATTAGTCTGCCATGTAATAGCCACCAATTTTAAATAAAGAGAGATTGATTAATAAGTAATACCATATGCCAAGATGACACTGTCATAAGAATTCGATATGACAAATTGAATTTTTATTTTTGTTTTTAGTGAAATCAGAGGATTCCTCGGCAGTTTTTGGGACAAACGTAAGAATTGATAACATTTTTAGATGATATCTTTTATTCTCTACACTTCAGTATGCTTAGCCAGTTATGTATCTGAAGCTGCATTTAGAGAAAATATAACACTATTCAAGATGTAACTACTAATGTGTTGGCAATGAAATCGTCTTATTACCAATGGATAATGACAGATATCGAGAGCTACCAAAATAGTATTATGATATTTTAAATATGTATGTATGTATGTATGTATGTATGTATGCATGCATGTATGTATGCTATACAAAAGTTAAATACTATTCAACTTCAGAAACGTTAAATTTGTTATATAGGGATTACTTTGTAAGCCATGAAGGAAGGAAATGTTTTATTTAACGACACACTCAACACATTTTATTTACGGTTATATGGCGTCGGATTGTAAGACATGAACTCGTGACTGAAAAGGCGACTGATTTGAGATGAGAAAGTTACTCTTACATAAACATAAAAGGCAATATTCAGCTGCAGTAAAACATAGAACATATTTGTATCAGAACAATGCTGCATTTAGACAAAACACAACGCAATTCAAGATGTCACTACTACAGGTATTGTACACAAATTATCTTTAAATGATATTATATTTATGTCTTCACTGACCCAGTGACTATAACTCTTGGTGTTTTTGTTTTCAGTGAAGCCAACACTTATTCCAGGTGAGTATAATGATTGTGCCAAATAAAGGATCCGTTTCCTTATTCAATAATAAGGCTTGTTAATATTAACTTAAATTTCATAAGCTTTTTATTACAAAAGAGCATGCATTAGTCTTTAAACCGATATAAACGAAGGAACAAAATATCGTCGAGAAACAATTTATAATTTTGGTTTCATTCACTAGCTTTACGCTGTTATAGTTTCAATAGAAACAACACGTTGAACAATCTTTGTAAAAGACATTTCTATCATTTCAGAATGTCTGTTTACCTCATCATTTCAACTTTATCTTATAATCAAGTTAATACAGTTTATAAAATAAAATGACCTTTTCTTTCTTTTTAGCTATCGAAAATCTTGTTCTTGGAAGTGAGTGCTTTAACATGTTTATTTGAAATAATCACAACTATTTAACTACCAATCAATTGATTTCTGTTTCGAAGTACAGTACTAGTATATCATCATCGTGTCCTGTAATTCAGGGTTTTTCATTCATATGGTAGAACCAAGTTAAATATATAATCTAGGGTATTAAATAATTTGATAACTGTCCCTGGGCCGAATTGACAAAACACCACAACTTTACGTTTACGGTTGACAGCCATATGTTTGGAACTATCTGATGTATATTCCACAATGAAAATTAAGTCACGCTATGGACAAAAGAAAACAATTGCGAACTGTATTTGTTTTTCACTTATATCTTTACCAATGGCGGATCCAGAAAATCCATTTAGGGGGCCCCAGTGACATGAGCTGGAATGCAAAGCGAACTCTGGGGAGGTTTGGAGGGGGATCGTAAAAAAAAAAAAAAAAAAATATATAATAAAATTATAACTATCGCAAAATTTAGGGACGGGGGGGAGGGGTCCTGAGCCTCCTAGATCCGCCTCTGTTTACGTTATATCAATAGTTTTCAGTTATATCTTTATGATTATGTGCAAAATCTGCTTACCCAATCCACAATTAAAACATAGCCCTTATAATTATTATGAATTCGAAATATTTTTCCTGTGACCCTGATTTTTAAATGAACTATCTCTGTTTTTATCTTATCAAATAATGCTAACATACATATAGTGATATGCTTGTTCTATTTCAGGCATCGGCAAACGAGATATGTAAGTCCTTATTTCAAATTATATTAAATCCACGTAACAGCTACAGACATTAAATGTTTGAATTACTTTTACTTCCATAATATATCCATGTAATATAAATTAAATCAAGCGTAAGCATTTATTCCACGTAGAACATATTCACATTGTATTTCGTGAAGTATGGTTCATAATTTAAAAAAAATCATTTTATATTAAAGGGACATACCCTAGTTTTTAAGCACTAAGACATATTTTTTACTATTAAAGCCGTTTTTGGTAACTGAAATCAAACATTATTTAGATCTTATTGATTAGATTATCCATTTCTATACATTCAAAGTGTTTTTGGTTATCCTGTTGTTTTTATTATCACAAAATGCATTTCTCATATTTTTAAAAACGCACGTGCATCTGAGAAGTAACAGTTATGGAGTCGAGTTTTAATCCGTTTTCAGGGGGTATTTCACCAGTTTAAAGTCACAGACTCATGTTTCACTCAATTGTAACTTTATCCAAATGTGTTTCAGGTTTGTAGATTAACTAAACTTAGTGTTAATTTTCATGGGTTGAAACTAGGGTATGTCCCTTTAAAATGAAACACAAACCCAGTATTGTTATTGAAAACAACATGATTAATTTCTCAAAATATAAATTATACCATTTTAAACACTCAGTCATAATGTCATCTGAATATCTGAAAGTGTATTATTTTTGTGTCTTTGTTTTTTGTTTCAGTGAAGTCAGAGGTTTCCTCGGCAGCTTCTGGGACAAAAGTTGGTATTTTGTTTCACAATTTTGCTACAAAATTACGTTTGTCTTAACTTCGGTTTTACAGTTGAAGGTCAACATCAAATACTTATCAATTATTGACCGTCTTTCATAACTATATCAGGTTTTATGGACCGATGAAATTGATATTGACCGAGGCAAAATGATGAGATTTAATGACGTCACGTAATCCTATGACGTCGTATGACAAGCAGATGAATGCCGAAACATTACCAAGACAAACACTAAATTACGAGACACCATGACCAGCAAAAGTGTCAAAATTATATTAATATCAAAATAAAAAACAACAAAATACATTAAATCTGAAAGTACATTTAAACTAAACAGTTACTTCAGGAAGAAAGGAAATGGTTTATTTAACGACGCAATCAAAATATTTTATTTACGGTTATATGGCGTCGGACATATGGTTAAGGATCACACAGATATTGAGGAAGGAAACCCGCTGTCGCCACTTCATGGGCTACTCTTTTCGATTAGCAGAAAGGAATCTTTTATATGCACAATCCCATAGACAAGATAGGACATACCACTGCCTTTGATGTACCAGTCGTGATGCACTGGTTGAAGCGAGAAATAGCCCAATGGGCCCACTGATCACGATCGATCCCAAAGCGATCGCGCATCAAGCGAGCGCTATACCACTGGGCTACGTCTCGACCCCGAACAGTTACTGATTACATCCAAATGCATTTTTTATTTGTAACATAAAATCCTGAGAGTGCCGATTCCAACTGCATTTTGATGTATCATGTACGTTTCTAAATCTGCGAGATATTCCTTACACAGTTTGACGATGACTAACATTGTCTTTGTCGTATTTGCGGAATTAAACTCAGTATGAATAAAGATGTAATCTTTTTGTTGAAGGACAGCAAAGCGTTTTGTCAAAAGTGTGTGGTTGTTTACATTAGAGTTAGCAGTTGAGGTTGCATTACATTACCTACTTATTAATTGGATAGACTTTTGTCTCTTCTTTATTTTCATTGGTTAAATCACCCAGGGCAATATCACATTAGATTGGACCGGTAGGACCGTCTCAGGGCAATATCATTATTTATGGAAGGTCATGTGACAGGTTTTTGACCAATAAGATTACAGATATATTTTCGTTATGTAATAAAATAAATGAAAGAAAATCAGTTTGATTTGAAACACCTACGATCATCTGTATTATGATAAAACGGCAGATATGTCCTTTTTTCTTTCAACTTTTAATTATATTTTGTTTTATCTCTTTTCTTTCAGTCAAGCCAATACTTATACCAAGTGAGTACATTAATACAGGAGACAAGTCTTAACTGTTTATCGTACATATATTAGAATTACGTACCACATTATTTTACATACACATTTTTCATTAACGTTTTGCTTCTAATCTGATTACTTTGCTAATACTTTAAACTCTGTGGTGAACAGTTCTGCATGTTAATACATTATTTAAAAAATTAGTCAAAAATATATTTTATGATAAACGTTTTGCAAATGTATATTATTGAATTAATATCGAATAGTTTATCCATTTCCACTATATCTAAATAGTGTAGTTTTTGTAGTGACCATAACAACGTTTTTTATAACGCGAGTGACAATATTAATTGTTGGTAAGTTATTGGCTGGTTAAGTTCACATCATAAAAAAGCACGACGTCGAACGTAATAAATACTGTTTGATCACCATTGTTAGTTATCGACATAATGTATGTATCATTGTAAGTTCTATTGGAAAACAAATCATGTCAAATGTCGTGTACGAATCCTACTAATCGACACTGTTTTTATTGATATAGATAATTTAAACAAATAAATATGTGTCTTCTAATACATTTGTAAATAGTGTTTCAAAATCTGTCTTCACACCACAAATGATCAAAGGCCATGCTATGTGCTTTCCTAGCTGTTATCTGTTATCCCTTGCTGCATTAGGAAAAATGTACTGGTATTCCTCTGATGACTACATGTTAGAATTACCAAATGTTTGACATCCAGTAGCCGATGATTAATCAATAAATGTGTTCTAGTGGTGTCGTTAAACAAAACAAACTTTAAACTTAATATTTATAGATTGCTAATCATTCCCCTCGGAATAAACAATTGTGCATTGATTAATTATCAGGATTCCTATGAAGTGAATCATTCCGTATCGATCTGCATGCTGGCATTTTGTTAGTGAATAGTATTTTAGAATATCATGTCAAGCACAAAGGAGAAGAAGCAGCTATTATGGTATTCTGAAATGTAATTGCATATATGATATATTTTTCCTTTTTCAGCCATTACAAAGCTAGCCATTGGAGGTGAGCATCATAATATATTGTTTCAATTAATAATTGGTTACAGTAAAATGTTAAACTAGTTTTCCAAATAAATTTTAGAAATCAAACATTAAGTCATATTGTTCACACTGGACAAGTTACACTTTCATTAATTATTTTATTACATGTTCTGTATAGTCAACAATTATATTAAAAGGTATTTCCAGGTCAAACAATTCGGAGTTACAGATGCTATGTTCTTAACGTTTAGCGTTATAACGTATAATTTTTCTTTATTATAAATATTTACACATTTAAAACATATGCCTGGGACAGAATACTAGTGGGCAATTTAGAATATTATTTCTAATAGGGAAGTGGTATTTTAATATTAATTAATTATCTTTAAAAAGCGCAAGCCAAAAAAACTACAAAATACAGTTTTAAATTAAACATCAAAAACTAATTTTCCTAATTTATTTAATTAATTAATCTAAATTAATTTAGGCGCTATTTTAGATCGCGAGTTCCACAATAAAAATAATATTAAATAATTATATAACCAAAACTATTTTAGCACTAAGGAGGTCAAGAAGGAAGGTTGGGCATAAGCCTCTCAGGGTTATTTAATGGGTTATATATGTTGAGTGTATGAATGAAAGTTTAAAATCACTTCAGAACAAATATATTTTATTTCCTTGTTTATTGTAACATTGAAGATGAGATAAAGATGACATAAATATGAGTGTTTAGAAACTACTACCACTTGTGTTATATAATATTAACTGAAATATCAGAAACACAAATACATATTATACACAGATGTTATTTATATGCTTACTGTTTTGTATTGCAGCCATTGGAAAGCGCGAAATGTAAGTACTTAGCACCTACACATGCATATATTTATATTGCCATTAACATCACGACCAGTAGACCTATCAAGCATTGTGTGTGTGTGTGTGTGTGTGTGTGTGTGTGTGTGTGTGTGTGTGTGTGTGTGTGTGTTAAATACTGAATATGCCTAGCTACCGAGTGATTTTATCTCCGTGCCTATATCCAAGCTAGGTTCAGGCATTAGGAACCAAAGATGATAAGATGATGGTACTCCAGCACTGGTATGCATATGGCAGCTGTACATATCTGGTATATTTTAATTAGGGTATCAATGAAAGTATTTGCCTACTATCTATTGTAGAGGGGAGGGGAACTGTTAGTGAATTTGCCAGTAAAAGCTGACCACCAACAGGTCTAATAGGACTCAACATATTAGACCATTACACCAGAAATCATTGGATAATAGTTCATGATTTTATATCTACAAATGTTAGTGGATGAAAACTCTATTTTGAAGTTATCAAGGAAGGAAATATTTTATTTAACGCACTCAACACATTTTAATTATGGTTATATGGCGTCGAACATATGGTTAAGAGAGGAAACCCATTGTCGCCACTTCATGGGCTACACTTTTCGACAAGCAGCAACGAATCTTTTATATACGCCATCCCACAGACAGGATGGTACATACCACTGCCTTTGTTACACTAGTTGTGGAACACTTGCTGGAAAGAGAAATAGCCCAATGGGCCCACTGACGGGAATCGATCCTAGATCGATCGCGCATCAGGCAAGCGCTGTACCAACGAGCTACGTCCCGCCCCTTGAAGCGATCAATAAGTTAGTTGTGAGATGGTTATTCACGGTTTTATATTTACACATCTGTGTGAATGAAAACTTTAATTTTTCAGTGATCAACAAGTTAACTATCAGATAAATTTATTTTTTTAATTTATTATTTTATTTTATTACTTTGGTTATTTAAACAAAAATGTGTCATAGATTTACATTGCCAGCAAAATATGTGATTGTGTAAATTCCTTTAAATATTTGGTTTAATTTGCAGTGAAATCAGAGGGTTCCTCGGCAGTCTTTGGGACAAATGTAAGTATTTTATCAGTTAGATTATGTTTCATACTAGATGTATAACTAGTTGGTATTAATGTATCTCAAACCGGCAGTTATATAATGTTGGTGTGCAGACAGAAATAATATGGTCAAAATATCAACCATTAATGTGATATCTCGGTGAAAATGTCAAGAGAGAGAGAGAGAGAGAGAGAGAGAGAGAGAGAGAGAGAGAGAGAGAGAGAGAGAGAGAGAGAGAGAGAGAGAGAGAGAGAGAGATGTATGTATTAGTATTGGGAAAATCAACTTTCTCTATTGAAATTTAGAATAATTTCATGTTCTGTTGTTCAGAAAATCATATAAATCATATAAACGTTTAGTGCTGTCAAATGTATGCAAACAGTGTTTTGATTGGTCAAATGAAAGGTTATATAATAGTACGTTTTCGTGTTGTTATATATATATATATATATATATATCTATCTATATCTATATCTATCTATCTATCTATCTATCTATCTATCTATCTATATCTATATATATATATCTATCTATATCTATATATCTATATTATATATACATATATATATCTGTGTGTGCGCATGTGTGCGTGCATGCGCGTTTGCTTGTTTTATTGATATGCTGGGGACATTACGTTAGTTTTCGTTTATTCAAATAATAGAACACTATTTCATTAACCATAACAATTATTATAAACTCGATGAAATAAAGAAAACGAGACTTGTAACTCAGCTGATATTATATTTCAGTGAAGCCAGTGCTTATTCCATGTGAGTATGAACATAATTATGTTAAAATAAATTATATGTACCCAAATAGTGATCTTTATTAACATTAACAAGACTAAAGCACCATATCAAGTTGCATTTTGCATAGTTTTTACAATTTCGATATACAAAATGTGTTGAGGTTGGGGGTGGGGGTGGGGGTGGCTCTGCACCTTGTTGCCAGTAGTGAAATAGATTGTATTAATTTCAAAAGCTTTGCTTGCTCCTTGTCTTTGTTATTCTAATGCAGCAGCATGACTAGACTGACTGGGGTGGTGGTAGTGGTGTTGGGGAGGTGGGTGCTATTGAGGACCGAAACACACCAGTATACGGTAATAAAGTATATGATCTTGTCAAGCTCGGTACAGCATTGAAATGTTATGCATTGCATTAGATTAAACAACTGTCTTTCGTTTCAGCTCTTGAAAAGTTAGTGATTGGAAGTGAGTGTTTTTATCTGTTTAATTCGAATAATCAGTAGCAATAAATATTGCAAGATAATGTTTAACTGTTTACATTTATTTTGATATATTATCTTTAATTCATTTCTTTTAATTTACAAGCTACACTCTGATAATATCATTTATTAATATAATTATACTACAAACACAAAACTGAAAAATCACCTGACAGAGAATATTGTGCATGTATTTGATCTAGATTAGCTAAGGATATCACAGAATGGAGTTGGTGGTAGGTTCAAATCCTGCCAATTGACCCTCTGTGTTTCTAAATATTATTTTACTGTGTCGACGTTTTGCTGGTAGACTATTAGTCCTTGAGTGCGTCATTAACCCTGTAGCAATTAAAAACAGTTGTTGTATATTAATACCAAACTTACATTATTTTGAACGCATGTTTAGCAGAACACATTCTTAAATGCGGTTAATAGGACTTCGATGTTTGTGGATGTCCCGGTGGCCGAGCAGTTACGGTCGTGGGCTGTCAAATGGCATGCGAATCGGTGCAGTAGGTTTGAATCCTGCCATTTTTAAATATTACAATATAGACGTTGCTACTTTAAGGGCGTCCTCGTAATTGGCGTACGTTATATTTGTAAATTTCTGATCGTTTACTATATCTTCCTGAAACATTGTTTATATATTTATTGTCCTATTTCAGGTATTGGCAAACGAGACATGTAAGTTTTACAACAAAATATTACAGTTGGCAGCACCCACACCTGGGTATAGATTTATATATGTTGTAGTTGTTGCTCAGATATGTTCATTCAGCTATATACTAAAAAAAGTTAAAATCTTAAATCGTATTAAAACTATATTCCGTGTACTTTATGTGTAGTAAAATCATTTTAAATGACATTTTAGAAAAGAAGAAGCAATAAAAACCTAAACCAATTCCACCATTTTAAATATGAATAGGGAACGCTTAAGACACGTGAACATGTTATAACTTATTTTAAATATGAATAGGGAACGCTCAAGACACGTGAACATGTTATAACTTATTTTAAATATGAATAGGGAACGCTCAAGACACGTGAACATGTTATAACTTATTTTAAATATGAATAGGGAACGCTCAAGACACGTGAACATGTTATAACTTATTTTTCAGTGAGATCAGAGGCTTCCTTGACAGTTTGTGGGATAAAAGTTAGTATTTATAAGAATATATTTTTAATACGTCTTAAATAGATGTCATATTATAATGTGAAGGTCAAGCACAATGATATATAGATGTAAAATCAGTTTTGTCTGCTATATGCTAATGTATGCTACTGTGAATCACACCTATGATAAACACCAACATTATTGATAATAGTTTATGAATGAATGAATGAATGTTTAACGACACCTCAGCACGAAAAATACATCGGCTATTGGGTGTCAAGCTATGGTAATGCAAACAAATAAAGTGATGATCAACATCAATATAAAAATTCAAGATTTAAATAAAAACACAGTGTAAAGAACTGTGCAAAAATACAAATATCACAGACAGATACTGACTTTTATTCAAAATTTTAATTGTATCCCGAAGAAAACAAGGGGATTTGTGCTGTATTGGCCATTCTCAAAGAGAATGTTACACCCCTGTACCACGGTGCGGTTACAGTACGCGCAGGGGTGATAATAGTTTATAGTTAATGATAATAGTTTATAGTTTAATAAATAGTAATGTAAAATAGGTTTGCTCAAGGTATGTAGCAATAGTATAAATAATAGAACAGAAAACTGTTAAGAGTTTAAATAGTTTAATCTTATTTTAATCTTCTTTTTTCAGTCAAATCAGTTCTCATTCCAAGTGAGTACAGCGAAAACAAACTATAAATGAAAGAAAGCAAATGAAAATAAAGCACACATTTAGCCTTACATATTTGTGATGCTCGCATCTCCACGTTTTATATAACCATTAAAACATTATTGTTAACATCCAATTGATTTGTGAACATTATATTATGATGTACTGTTATGTATAATAGTATACAATATTAACAATTTAGTCAGACAACACATACATCCACGATTCATATAGTATGTTAAATATTGCATATTAATTACCACTACATTTCTGTTTCTTCATTTCTTAGTGAATAATGCGTTCAAAGCATCGTGGGAATAATAATACATTTTAAATCTATATTTTCTCCATTTTACATTTTGTAATGTTGAAACACGATGTTTAATGTAACTGTCAAGATGAAATGATTTGCTTCTCTTTTAGCCGTTACAAACCTAGCACTTGGAGGTAAGAATTTTATTCTATTTTATTTAAAGACAAATGTATTTTAATGTCATAAAATACATGAACATACCATACTAGTATTTCAATCAGTGTACTATATATTTATTTAATTTATAATTTGATTACTAGTTTTAATTTTTTTTCCTGTACGATAAAAAATAAGCTTTTGGAAATGTTCTGTTTAAATCAATTCCAATACAGTTGCTTGCATGTTTCCTTCCTATTTATTTTATGTATTTATTTATGTATTTTTATTTATTTAAAGCACTGCACATTTCATTTATGACTAATAACTTTATCAGTATTTACAATATGTTATTGATCTATTTAATCATTTGTATTTCAGCAATTGGCAAAAGAGAAATGTGAGTATATACTTTCTCATAAATGTTTAGATCTACATGTATATCACGACAACACGATATTTAAATGTACGTCGTCCGAAAACAATAAATGCTGTAAGGACTAAAAGTATTCAGCAAAAACATTTATATGTGTCTTATGTATCTATAAAATATATATTCCATGTTCAAATTAGTGATAATTAATTATCGACAGAAATTCACTTTGAAGAGATACAAAATTATTTTTAACAAAACTTACAGTAATAAAAAATAATAATATCATGACAGTGGGACAACACTCACCAATTTTTGTGTGAGTTTTTTAAAATTTTGTAATGAAGTTACTCTATTGCAGTGAAATCAGAGGATTCCTCGGCAGTGTTTGGGACAAACGTAAGTATATGGTTTATTTTCTCACATAGCATTATTGATTGCTTAAAAATGCAACATGATCACAATTATGGGAATTTTGGGGCGGGTCGTAGCTCAGTGGTAAAGAACTCACCTAATGTGTGATCTGTTTGTGATAAATCCCTGATGGTTGTCCCATTGGGCTAGTTTTTGTTCCAGCCAATGCACCAAGACCTCTGACATTAGCTATGGAATAAAATATAGTTGATAAACTGAGGATATTTCTATAGTTGTCTATTTCCAACAAATCGTTTTATTCAGAAATGAACGCAGTGTAGTTAAAGACAACGACGAAAGGTGTGCATGCAGGTATTGTACCTTTAATTAACACAGATGTTTCAATAATTGCATTAACCGTAACCATGTCTTAATGGTTTCTTTCAGTCAAGACAACACTTCTTCCCGGTAAGTATATAAAAATTACAAAAATTAAATATATCTTCTTCTCCAGAGAAAACATTGACTTCAAATTCCTAATCGAGAACATTATAGCATAATTTAGCACATGACAGGTTGTGATTTAAGTGTGCAATATCATAGTTAAAGTATCATAGCTATTTTCATACATATTTGTTTGTGATAAATAACTAAACATCAATCAGTCCCACATTTACTATTTGCATGAATAAATTAGGAATATCGAACTTACAATGTTATTGCTAGGTTCAGTACAAATATATTCCTGTCTTATCAAATCGTAAACAATGATATGAACTCGATGAATCCACAAAATTTGGCATGTTGTCTACCAATAGTAAATTATTATTATTATTATTATTATTATTATTATTATTATTATTATATTGCAAACCGTAGATATAACCAACGTGCCTTGTCAGCACTCAACATAGACAGCTTATTTTTACTAGAATTAAATCATATCATTATTACACTTCAAGAAGCAAATAAGGCGAGTAAACTGATGTACATTCGTAAATAAAATTATAATTTAATTAACAGTGTTTCTTTTGAATTTGTTGATAATCAACTTTGATGGGGTTTACTAATTAAACAAAAAATTGTTTATTATTTTAGCCCTCGAAACTGCAGTGATTGGAAGTGAGTGTTGTAATTTATTTAATTCAAATAAGCAATTTTTCATTTAACTATTTATTTATATTTTTTCTATGAACTGTATTTCCGTTTCTTTAACATTGCACTCCACATTTTAAGTTTAATTGGAAACTATGTGTTATTTACTAGTTTACCTGAACCAAATAACGTTTTATACATTATTATATATCAGGTTTGCATAATTATGTTTATGTTTAGGTTGTGGGTTTTGTTGGTGTGTTTTTTTCTTTGTTATTTGTTTTGTTTTTATAACGTCGATAATTTTAAATATAATGCATATTTTTCTCCTTAACATCTAATATTAACAAATATTTACGAATATGTCAGAAACTATTTTTTAGATATTGAGTTTATAAAATAAATTTTGGTTTTCCAGGTATTGGAAAACGAGACATGTAAGTGTATTTTAAAAACAAAATTTACATATCAATATTCTTATCAAATACACATCAGATCGACAAGGATTTACTTACGTTATATTGTTGTCACTTCTATATGGCCATTACATGCAGATAGAATAAAACATACAAATGCAATTGATGCAGAATATATTCAAATTACATGTGTTCCTGCAACAAAATCTTTTTAAACTTCAAAGGTACTTCATTTTGTTGTTGAACATTAGTAACATAAATGGCATCAGTTGGTTTTAAATGGAATGACATACTCACTTTGATAGTATAAACAATTTCATAATGCTCTCAAATTCAGAGAATATGTCATCTAAAGATGTTCTAATTTCCGTTTTAGTGAAATCAGAGGCTTCCTCGGCAGTTTCTGGGACAAAAGTTAGTATTATTTCACTGCAATTTGCATTAAATTATGCTGAAAAACAAAAGACACACACAAAAACGTGCATATTTTAATATACATGTAGATACAGTCAAACCTGTGCTAGCGGCCACCTGTAAACAGTGGTCACTTGCCTTAAGCTACCACCTTTTTTCCTCCCAAACGATTTATAATGCAAATGCACCTATAATAATCGGTCACCTGTCTAACGCGGCCAGAGGCCACCTACATCGGATCCCAAATCGCTAAAATACCTGTATTAAGCAGCCACAGTAAATGTTTACTATTATATAAAATGGATATTTTAACAACAACGATAAGGTGCAGCAAATAACCGATTTTCACACCTTCAGGAATACTAGTACTCATTCAGTCCCGATATCTCTACTATGTATCAGTTAAGAAAGTATTACTCTGGAATGCATCTAATTGCCTCTGGGCAGGCGACGCTTGACATATGTAGATTGACTTACTATGGTAATGCACCCCATAAAGTAGGAATTACATATTTAAATGGAAAAAGAAAACAAACTTGTTGAGAACGGTTAATGCATTATTTCTGAAGGAGACATGTCAAACGTTAATTTATTGTCAAAACATCCACTGATTAGCAGTACAGACAATAAAACAAGAAACAGCAACAATGTTTTAAATACTATATATGTGGCAACCTGTAATCAGCGGTCACCTGTCTTAAGTGGCCACTTTTATCTACTCCCATGTGTGACCGCTTAATACATGTTTGACTGTATTATTTTATACAATTAAGACTGTCAAACTTTGCCTAAATGTTAATAAGACCTTGATCATTTATTAGACACAACACTTAATATGATTCAAATTGAATAATTTTAAATAAATTAAAGAACACCTATTTAATATTATTGCGTTTAGTTTGTTGTTCAGTATAGATATCGTTCTGGAGTGTCATTAAACTTTCATTCATTCATTCATTCATTCATTCATTCATTCATTCATTCATTCAGTATAGATATGAAATGACATCATCACGATACTATTAATAATAAGTTAGATAATACTAATGTACTAGTACCTACAATGATAGAAATACATAATTATCAATATTCTATATTTACCACGAAAAATAAAGTTAACCATTTTTTTGGTCAATGTACGAAGCTGTAAATGTTAACAGTAGTTTAGAATAACCGTTCCGAAATTTCACATTTTATTGCCATTAATCATATATCAGTATCTTTTTTTTTTCAGTCAAGGGAATACTTATCCCAAGTAAGTAATATAAAAACAGCAGTACAGTATATATGTTTTGCTGATATCTTACGGTTGGGGAAGGGGTGGGGTTGGGGCAATCTAGCTCAGCCCGTAGAACACTGTTTGAGGTGTTTTGGTTACAGGATCAAAATTCCCCAGTGGACCCATTCTCTGATTACGTTTCCCTGTCCCAATAAATGCTCCACGACTGGTAAATAAAACCCGTGGTATGTACTGTCTGGTCTGCGGAGTTGTGGATATGAAATACCCCTTGATGCTACAGAAAAATATAGCGGGTCTTATCTAAATACTACAAGTGGAGATAACAAAAGTAGGCAATGACTAATAAACCAATGTGCTCTGCTGATGTTACACAAAACAAGCATATTGCAGTTCGTATCAAATGCTAAACCAAATCTCTTTTTTTTTAAATCGGCTATTAACAGTTTTATATTATGATGTATATTGGTGCGATGTCATGTTTCATAAAATGTATCAATAAATCAGATAGTGGGTAAATTGGTTCTAGGCTAGAACATAGTCTACAGCAATTACAATGCATCTTATGTTTAGTTCTAAATATTCGTAGATTCGATAGTGAATTACAACTTATATTAAGGGAAACCTAGCACTATAGCGAAATAAATGTTTGGTGTGTTTATTTTTGTTGTGTGTTTGTTTTTGTTTGGGTTTTTTTTTTACATCTTTTCTTGTAATGATATTCATCTAATATAGAATAGTAAAAAAATCTAACTATTGAGATGTTTCTTTCTTTTCGTTCTTTCAGCCGTGACAAATCTAGCCATCGGAGGTGATCAATTTAATTTACTTCATTCAAATAATGTTTTGCAGTAATATGATAAAACTAATGTTTAAATGTTTTATAATATTTCAACAATGTGTTTAATGTTTCACATTTTATTTAAATTGTTTTCTTGAGATGCATGATTATAATTGAAAATTTAATTGTTTATTAATCTACAGTCTTGATTGTAAATTACAATACACGGTATTTTATTCATATTTCGTATTAATGCTAACACACATAATGAAGTAGCTGAATGTGATAAATACCTAGAAAATGATGCTCATCAATTTACTGTTTTTCACTGCAGCAATCGGGAAAAGAGAAATGTGAGTTAACACCTATATATACACGTATCTGCTTTCTGTTACTTACCTGATCAATCCATGCATGTTCAGTATATCTATAAAATTATGTTGAACATTATTACAAATCCTAAAGGAATTGTGAAGTCATCTTATTGCTAATTTTGAAGAAGGCAAAAATGCCGAAACATGCTAAGCAATTAAACAATTTGTGGTGTTTTTTATACATCATACGCGCACGCTGCACACACACACACACACACACACACACACACACACACACACACACACACACACACACACACGTGTGTGTGTGTATATATATATATATATATATATATATATATATATATATATATATATACATACATACACACCTACATGCATGCATACATACATACATACATGTATACATATTTAGGTCAACAATACAAGGGTAATTCAACTCGAGTGTGATAATTATATATGGTTGGCGCATTCTGTTTAGGATATCAAAATATGTGCATATAAAGGATCCATTGCTGCTTTAGGAAAAATGTAGCGGATTTCCTCTGATGACTTCCTGTCAGAATTGCCAAATGTTTGACATCCAATAGCCAACGATTAATTAATGAATGTGCTCTAGTTGTGTCGTAAAACAAAACGAACAAACGTCTTGTTTCAGTGCTTATTAATTACTGTAAAAATTAACTTGAATGAACCAATACAAATTTCAAATTAAAAACAACAATAATTAATGACCATAATATGGTGACGCCCCACCATTCCTATTGGCAATAATTCATTTCATTGAATTAGAGAATGACCTACCATTAAGATGTTTTGAGTATATTCACTAACATAGATACATTTTATGATTAGGTTATAATGTGTTTAAAAGTGTTTCAGTTTCTATTTCGATAACGAAGTCAGATCATAAAGAAATCAGTTAGATCATTTCAGATGGCACGTTTTAAAAACGACATAAATTATTTACAGTTTGCCAAATGCGAAAATTATTTATTTGATATTTCAGTGAAATCAGAGGGTTCCTCGGCAGTGTTTGGGACAAACGTAAGTATATATCAGTTTTTCCATGAAATACTGTAATAGTGGTCATTTGTATTTCGTATGCAAAACTACTTTATGTTTACATAGGTGAGATCTGTCGTTATGAGAAAAAAAAGTCAGCCGTACTCACGATTTAAGTTACTAGCATTACAGTATATAATCAATCTTATTGATTTTCATTCTTGTTTTACTAAAATAGTTAATAGCTATCCTTATATGTACATATATATATATATATATATATCTAAGGCATTTATAATTTTATACTATCATTGAAAATATATTGTTTAAACGTGGATATAAAGGCTATTTTAGAAAATGACTCCAAACTACACCATCCATCATCGATTTAAATTAATTTGCTCCAATTGATTAACTTTCGATTATATAATTGGTCAGAATTATATGATCTTAAGATATTTGATTTGTTAGGATTGTGTATCTTTTGACGAGTTCACCGGGACATGACATACATAATCGCTAATTGTTCGTTTAGTAGCCATTTATTTTGTTTCTGTTATGTACATATGAAAAAAACCGCAAACCCCAGAATATTCTTTACAAGTTCCGGCATTCAAACTGTAAGAACATTTCCTGTGACAATTAAATATCCATATTTATAATCACCCATCACATTCGTAGAGCCCGACCAATCGATTTTCGATTATAATCGATCACTGAATATCACTACGTTTTCCATCTGTAGTAAAGTATTGATTTTACTAATTTCATCATCTCGTTGGGGGGTAGAATTATGTGTAATATACCAGTTTGAAAAACACATTGAATAACCTGTCTGATATGATTAAACATAAACTTAAAGGGACATTCCTGAGTTTACTGCAATTTTTAAGATGTTATCGACTAACATAGACTTTTTAACGATTGTAATTTTTCTGCATAAATATTAGTGGCTGTATATTAAAAGTGTTTCTCATCGTTCTAATATTTGTATTTGGTTAAATTTCATTTTATTTTCTAAAATATTTTTTTTTCGTACGTACGAAATTATTTGAAGACAAAATCCAGTTTGAGCTTCTTACAAGTATTAAGACGACCAGAAACACACTGAATATACAGACACTGATTTCTAAACAAGAAAATATATTTAATATGTAAGTTTAATCGTAGAACTATTTTATTAGTTAGAAACATCTTACAATGCAGCAAACTCAGGAATGTCCCTTTAACAAAATATCATTCTTCAAACTTGCATTAACCTAAACCGAATGTTAATCTTTCTTTTCAGTAAAACCAACACTTATTCCTGGTGAGTATAATCATATTAGACGAATAACAGACGAATAATTGTTATTTTACAAATAATATTATGTCTGGATACTGATTTAAATTATTTATTATAATAATTTAATTACTGCTTTGTAACACAGCACAAGCAAATACACTACTTACGAGTATGTCCTTCTGGTTCCATCATCAAAGAACGGGCATATACTAAAATATTTGGCCACCCCGCAGAAAAAAAGACAATGAAAAGAAAAAAACAAAACAAAAAGAAACATCTTGCCTCAATAAATCAATGAACAGCAGATCACAACAAAACCGACCTACATTTCCAAAGTTATGTTTACATCTTGATATTGATCTCTGATAGCGAGCTTTTATTAGTCATCTGGTCGCCTTTTTATTTTGTTCATTCTTTTCTTTTCATTTATCCATTGCTTATTTAACTTGGATTGTTTTTCCTTTTAGCTGTTGAAAAGCTAGTACTTGGAAGTAAGTTCTAATCTATATCATTCAATTAATTTCTGCTATTTAACAAATACTTGATTTTTATTTCAATGTATTGTCATATATTTGTTTCGAAATTGTAAACACCTTGCACCTTTGTAAATCCTTCAATCAAGCATTTTTTTCTTATCATATGTACATATGAATGAATGAATGAATGAATGAATGAATGAATGAATGAATGTTTAACGACACCCAATCAGGAAAAATACATTGGATATTGGTTGTCAAACTATGAGATTTACATATAGAAATCATTCAGTTTCTGAAACAATGTACACATTTTTGTTTGATTAAATGTTAATACCTATTAACACAGTTTGAATATAGTGTTTATGATTTTATACTCTTTTTTTTGCAGGCTTTGGTATTGGCAAAAGAGAAATGTAAGTCTATCTAGCACCACCAACTCTAGCTAAAACTAAAGCTATTATATTTACGTCATAATTAATGCCCATGAATGTCGATGAACATGGTTTCAAAACTAAATAAATTAAAACAGAGCACATTTAGTTATTTACATTGCAACTCGTACAAAATTGTGTTTGTGCGACGTTTTTTTATTTATTATTATTTAACGATGCGCTCAACACATTTTATTTATGGTTATATGGAGTCGGACATATAGTTACGGACCACACAGATATATAGAGAGGAAAACGCTGTCGCAACGTCATGGGCTAATCTTTTCGTTTAGCAGCAAGGGATATCTTATATGAACCATCCCACAGACAGAATAGTACATACCACGGCCTTTATTACACAAGTTATGGGGCACTGGCTGGAACGAGAAATAGCCCAATGGGCCCACCGACGGGAATCGATCCTAGATCGATCGCGCACCAAGCGAGCGCTGTGCCACTGAGCTATGTCCCGCGCATGTGCGACAGAATCAATTTAAATTTCAAACATTTTTGCAGTTGTTGTTGAAAGAACACTGTTGTTATTACAACCATTACCATTTGTTGTTGAAAGAACACTGTTGTTATTACAAACATTACCATTTGTTGTTGAAAGAACACAGTTGTTATTACAAACATTACCATGTGTTGTTGAAAGAACACTGTTGTTATAACAAACATTACCATTTGTTGTTGAAAGAACACTGTTGTTATAACAAACATTACCATTTGTTGTTGAAAGAACACTGTTGTTATAACAAACATTACCATTTGGTTCTAAAACAAATGAGTCTCACCGTTTGAAAATATAAACAATTTTATAACACTATAACATTTGAAGAACTCGTCATATTTGAAAATAATTAATTTTTCCTTTCAGTGAAATCAGAGGCTTTCTCGGCAGTTTCTGGGACAAAAGTCAGTATTTGAACATAATCCTTGTTACAGATGCTTTAACGTCAATACAACAACCATCATTGTAAAACCTCGTTCATTTCGTAGCTTGTTTGTATTAATGTTTCTCTCACATACAATACTGCAAAGCTAATATGTAATGTTTAACACTTCATGACAAAACAATGTAACCAGAGTCCATCAAAACATTGCACGTAACTGTAAATGTATTATTTCCCCTCCTCTCATTGAAAGTAATCATATATTAATTTATTTTTCAGTTAAGCCAATCCTTATCCCAAGTAAGTACAATAGTAGCAGGAAGATATCAATATTAAAATAACCAGTGCTTAACTAAGTAATATTTTCCAGCCAAACTGTTATTGTTAACCGGGCCAGTAGTTATCGCAAGTGACTATAATAACAACAGAAACATATAAGTATTTAACGTATCTAGTGCTTAACAGATTCAATTTGCCTCGCCCCTAAAAACCCCCACTAAATATTGTCAACACTTGCATGTAGTTTTGTTAACTGTTTATCAGGTGGTGTACGATCCTACTTGTTAATAATAATAATAATAATTTATATAAGAACTTAAGTTACATTTGAAAATATAACTTTATTTGATTTTTTTTTTCCAGGCCTGACAAAGCTCGCCATTGGAGGTGATTATCTTAAATCTATTTAATTTAACACATTTTCACGTAAATTGTTAAAACTAATTTGTAAATATGGTACAGTATTTAAGCACTCTGTTCAATATTTTGCCATTTTAATTTATTATTTATTAATAATCTGATATCTATATTTACACTTCAGCGTCTCTCACAACGAATTATTGTTATATTTTACTCAACGTTTCATTTCATAAATGATTTTGCATTGTAGATATTATTGTTTGGATTTTAAAACAACTCACTCATCTTTGTTTTCAAAATAATATTAACATTCTTTACAACTTGTCATAAAATAATTGCAATTACTTAGATTATATATATATATATATATATATATATATTTTTTTTTTTTACTGGTTTGTTTTTATTACAGCAATCGGGAAAAGAGAAATGTGAGTCTTTAGGCCATTCATACATATGGAATTTGTTTCCTCTTTATCGCCTATCATTAAGATGCTTATTTATTACACATCGAAACGTGAAAGTTTTTATCCATAATAAAAACCCGTATCTCTGCACAAAACAAAATCAGATGGGAATCTATCAAAATAGTGGTTGATTCCATGAATCTCTAATGTCTTGTCTCTAAGAGGACAGCCACCCGGAGTCTCCCGAGGAGATCATTTACTTACTGGATAGTACATACTTCCTGCACCACTAATCACTAAAGTTCAAGATTCATGGCATATATATTTACCATAGTTCAAGTGTTAACATATATTTACTATTATCACAGTGTTACTTATTTCACTAAAAAAATCGATTATAATATGTTTAAATCTGTACCAATTTGTTTGTCTTTCCAATGTCAAGCTTATATTTAAAAGGAAAGAAATAATGTAGATGATTTGAACTGGCTATAGATGTTACAATACCAGCAGAATCGGAGATCGTGAAGATGAATAATTATTTAATTGATATTTCAGTGAAATCAGAGGATTCCTCGGCAGTTTGTGGGACAAACGTTAGTATTTGGATTCAGTCTTTATTACACAATTACTTTAGTTTGACACTCAGTAGTTGTATTTTTCGTGTTGAGGTGTCGTTAAACATGCAATCATTCTTAAAGTGACAAATCCTAGATTTTAAACACTATAGCATATTTGTCATTATTAGATCCCTTTGTTCATAACTTAAATCATACTTTAATATTATTATTTAGATTATTCATTTCCGTACACTCTAAGTGTTTTTGGTCATCCTTTTTTATATCACAAAATGCACTTTTCATATTTTTAAAACGAACGTGCATCTAAGAAGTAATGGTTATGGAGTCAAGTTTTAGTCTATTTTTAACGGTATTTCCCCGTTTCAATGTCACAGACTGTTGGTACACTCTGTTATAACTTTATCTAAATGTGTTAATGGTTTGTAGATTAATTAAACGTAGTGTCCATATTTCACGGGTGGAAACTACGGTCTGCAACTTTAATTCATTAAATTAAGTTTGCATTAATGCTTCTCTTACATGCAATACTACAAACTACAATATAAATGCTTAACCATTTTCCCTCAAAACAGTACAATGCACTTGTATTATCATTACCACGACGTAAATATAACAATGTTTATACTTTCATTCAAAGTAACCATGTTTTAATTTATTTTTCAGTTAAGCCAATCCTTATCCCAAGTAAGTACAATGACAGCAGGAACATAATAGATATTAATATACACAATAGTTATATTTACCAACTAAAATGTTATTTGTTATACTCAGCCAGTAGACTAGTTATCCCAAGTGAGTACAACAGCAGAAATATATAAATATACTCTCCATAAAAGAAACGCAATAGTAGATTTGTTTACACTGAAAAAGTGTATTTAATGGATGGACGGAAAACAGCAGAATGTTCACGTTACACATATATTCGCAGGACCTGACAGTTGTTATGTCTAGATGTATGTCGTCTTGCGTATACAGTGTTAGTGTTATTTATAATTTCATCTCTATATCTCTGTGCCATTAAGTTGCCTTGAATGTGAACCAGGTTGGTCCAGCCATTGTGTGACATTGTTACCCGCATCATCACACAACCGCCATCGAATCTATCCATTTCCTGTATACTCGACATCTTCCATCAGCACGACAAAGCAAAAAATGCGACTTATCACTGAACCATAAACTTCTCCATGGCAGCTGATGTCATTCTCTGTGGACTTGACACCACTGACGTCGACGATGCTGTTCAGTCAAAATGACACCTCTTACACGCCGTCTGGCTCGAACCATTACTTCTCACGTAGTCAGTTCTGCACCGTCTGAGTTTTGCAAAGCTGGTTCGGTATCGCTATGTTGGGGTTAATGTACCTCGGTATCGGTGCGGTATTGGTATCGGTATTGATAAAAAGAAACTCAATACAATTACCGATATAGAGCAGGGTTTTTGTCGTGGTATACGTGGCTCTGAAGGCATGCTTGCGTAATGTTTATATTATTTCCTAATCCAGTATTATCACCACGTTGTTCATATGAAAGTTTGACATGCTGGATTTTCTGTGTTGAATTTCCTCCAACTTTTATTGGGAATATTATGCCCACATGCTCTTCTTCTCAGTCATTATGCATTAAGGTAATGTCTTCGTATATATTTTAATAGTGTTTTACTAAATGGCGAGACTATTTTTCAATATCGAATTTTCGGTATATTGAGGTTATGGTCAGTACGGTAAATCGGTATTGACACGACACCGATACCGAATGTTATATGCGGTATACCACCCAACTCCTGGTACACATTGTTCACACGTGGTCTAAACTGATCTCGGAAGGTCAATCTCGATATGGTGCTTGGGGATACATGGAAAGTCCTTGCCATCGCCAACCTGGATTCGACTGCTTGTAAACGACCAATGACGTTGTTTCGTTGTGTTTCACTTGCTATTCACTTGTGTTTGATGCTGTGCAGTAACCAATATAATGAGGACACGTACTCGAAAACCCTGCATTTTTATAGCCCATGCATTCATGTTTCACATGCGGAATTCCCAGATGCACAAATAACATGGTTTACGTTTTTGTTTTAACGATTGTGTTCTGTATTCTATGGTAGCAGCGCTTTGTTGACTTAACAAAGGCAATATGTTTGGATCACCAAAGGGCATAATATTCATGATTTATACATCGCTATGTGCAAAATTGTTTATATATATATATATATATATATATATATATTAATAAAATCAAACAGTGTGCATTTGTTTTTGGGAGAGTATATTTAACGTACCGAGTGCTTAACGGAGATAATTTCTCAAAACTAAATATTATTGTTAACACTCGTATGTTGTATCATGATATGTCCCATTCTATTTGTTAATAAATAACTGTTGGCTAATAATGGAAATTTATTATATATTTATATGGTAAGTATTATACAAATAAGTACACTTTTAAAATGCAGTCTTTCCTCTTTTCCAGCCGTGGAAAAGCTTGTCCTTGGAGGTGATTATCTTATCTATTTTATTCAACATAATTTTACAGTTAAAACTAATTTGTAAATATAGTACAGTATTTGAGCGCTCTGTTCAATGTGTTTCCTTTTTGTTTTAATTAATTTATTTATTAATAGTCTGAGATCTATATTTACACTTGGTAATTCATTAATTTTTGTCATTTGTTAAATATCTTCCACAACAACTATGTATTATATCCTGATCAACGTTTTCATTTCATAAATGAATTTGCATTGTAGATATTATTGCTCAGATTTTAAGACAAACCCCACACTTCTTTTTTGTCCCTTACTGGTCCAACTGGAGGGGACTATAGGTTTCATCTCCGTCCTTCTGTCCGTCTGTCTGTATGTATGTCTGTCTGTCCCACATATAGTTTTCCAGATGTTTTGCTTTTCAGAAGGCCTTGCGATATTGAGCTCACATTTTGTGTATAGCTTTATCATGTATTGTTACAGATTAATTTTGACATTCATGGCGTTTTTACCCATTTTTTGATGGAGTTATTGCCCTTGAAATTAGGAGATATAAAAGTTTGTTTCCGGATTATTTATTTTTAGAAGGCCTTGATATGTTGAGCTGTACTTTGTATAGCTCTGTCATTTACCGTTACCGATCAAGTTTGACGTTATGGTAATTTACCCATTTTGAAAAGAGCCCTTTAACGTAGGAGATGTGAAAATATGTTTTCTGGACATTTGTTTTGCAGTGCCTGAAGATAGCAAAAGGAAATTTTTTATATACTTTTAGCATGTACTCTTACATATCCAGTTTAACTTTCAGCGTTATTTACCCACTTTTCTTAGAGTTATGGCGCTTGTATTTAGAACATACGGAAAAGTGTTGGGCCTGGTAGGGTACATGTATTGTATTGCTTTAACAGTACTCTCAGAATGCTTGTTTTTCTTCAAAATAACGTTCACATACTTGATAACCTTCGATAAATGTATTGCAATTATTTATAGTTTAAAAAAATGTATTTACTGTTTTGTTTTACAGCAGTTGGCAAAAGAGATATGTAAGTGTTTGGCTTCTTTTTTGTTTCTTTTTCTTCTTTTTTTTGGGGGGGGGGGGGGGGGGGGGTATGTGTTATTTTTAATATCTATCACCCATGTATGCCAGTATCTTTACATAGAAGAAGTACATATATATTACAAATCCAATAAAATATATTTAGGTGATAACACAATGGCACAAGATGAAAGGACTTGAAAACAAAAACAAAACTAATATAATGTTGGGCAAAATTAAAAAGAAATAGGTAGGTCAACACATTTTATTTACGTTTATATGGCGTCGGACATATGGTTAAGGACCATACAGATATTGAGGGAGGAAACCCGCTGCCACCACTTTAAGGGCAACTATTTTCGATTAGCAGCAAGGATAAAAGGACAGCCACTCCCGAGAAGATCATTTAACGACAATACATCATTTCAGCACCACTAATCACTAACGCTCAAGTCTTATGTCATATATATGTATTATGTCTAAGGAGTTAACATATATTTACTATGATCAAGGTGTTTCTTGTTTCCCGTAACATTCGAGAAGATCGATAATTATCTAATTGATATTTCAGTGAAATCAGAGGATTCCTTGGCAGTTTCTGGGACAAAAGTTAGTATTTGAACACGATCCTTATTACACATTTTCCTTAATTTGATACCCAATAGTCGTATCTTTCACTTAATCCATATTATAAATGCGTTAAAGTCATTATACTAATAACTAGTTGCAAAATAGCTTTCATTTAACATGAACCAGCAAGTTTGCATTAATGTCTCTAGTATAAAAGCTGCAAATCTAATCGATATTGTTTAACATATCATGAAAAACTAATATAACCATTAGGTCTCAAAACATTGTCATGTACCTGTATATATTAATACGACGACTGTGAATATACCAAATGTTATCCTTTCATTGAATGTAACACTATTTTAATTTATTTTGCAGTTAAGCCAATCCTTATCCCAAGTAAGTACAAAAACAACAGGTAGATATAAATATTGATGCACTCATTGCTTAAGTAAATCATATTTTACAGCTAAAATATTATTGTTAACACATGCATGCTGTTTTATTAATTGTTTATTAGTGTCATACTTGTTAATAAATAACTGTTCTTCTAGGATGATACATATTGCAGAATTGTGTTCAGAAAACCGTAGCAATGATTAAAAATATATATAAGGGGAAATTGTAATAGTTTTATATAATAATTATTA
This sequence comes from Gigantopelta aegis, assembly GCF_016097555.1. NCBI lineage: Eukaryota > Metazoa > Mollusca > Gastropoda > Neomphalida > Peltospiridae > Gigantopelta > Gigantopelta aegis. Next base: position 29,420,569 of record NC_054712.1, read on the forward strand.
TGCAAGTAAGGTACATTTGAAAATGCTGGTGTTTAGTTGGAACTTGTTTTTCTTCTTTTTCCAGCCTTGACAAAGCTTGCCATTGGAGGTGATTACCTTATCTGTTTTGTTCAACATAATCGTACAGTAAATTGTTAAGACCAACTTGTAAATATAGTACAGTTAATGTTGTTAATATTTCCTCTTTTTAATTTTAATTTATTACTCTTTAATGATCTGAGATCTGTATTTGTTCTTGGAAATTAAATTAGTTTGGTCTTTTGTTCAGTGACTTTCACGACGAATAAGTCTTATATTTTAATAAACTTTTCACTTCGTAAATGAGTTTGTATCGTAGATATTATTTTCGAAAATTTAAAATCTATCATTTTGTATTTAGAACTAATGTTAATACACATGATAACATGTTATAAAACTATTGCAATTGTTTAGATTAAAAATATATATATTTACGGTTTTGTATTTCAGCCCTTGGGAAAAGAGAAATGTGAGTGTTTTACTCACACATTTATATGGGCTTTTTCTCTTCATCACTCATGTATGTCTACATATATATTCACACACACACACACATATATATATATATATATATATATATATATATATATATATATATATAGAGAGAGAGAGAGAGAGAGAGAGAGAGAGAGAGAGAGAGAGAGAGAGAGAGAGAGAGAGAGAGAGAGAGAGAGAGAGAGAGAGAGAGAGAGAGAGAGAGAGAGAGATCATTTACTGGACAGTACGCATTTCCTTGACCGCTAATAACTAAGGTTCAAGATTCATGTCTTATATATTTACTATGTTTAAGGTGTTAACAGACATTTACCATTATCACAGTGTTACTTATTTCGAAAAATATTATATATATATAATTTTAACAGACAACATATGCTACAATAACAACAGTCTTCGAAATCGTGTAATTAGTATTTAATTTTAATTTCAGTGAAATCAGAGGATTCCTCGGCAATTTTTGGGACAAAGGTAAGTACATATGTCAGATTATTTATACCATTATTGCCTCACTGAAAGACGAAATACTATAGTACTTGCATTTTATATAACCTATGTAATAATGCCTTTCATTGATATAACGCGAATCTTTGATATGATTGATTTTGTTTTGTATTGTGTTGTAAACATCATGCAAATACTGGTTTGCCGAAGTATGTAATATTATACCTTATACAGATGCGTATGTATGGCATTAACATGATTTCGTCATTAGACAACTATTGCTTTAACATGAATATATAACGAATGAATTAATGACTGACTGACTGAATGACTGAATGAATGAATGAATGAATAGATGAATGTTTAACATACCCAAGCACGAAAAATACATCGGCTATTGAGTGTCAAACTATGGTAAATCTAAAACAGTAAGCGATGATCAACATCAATATAAAAATTCAGCAATTAAATAAAAACACAGTGTAAAGAACTGTGCAATAATACAAATATCACAGAGACATGAAATTAAAATTTAGAATAAAAGTCAGTATCACGTAAATATTGTAATACAAGTTCTTTTCGAGTCTCTTTGAGATGCTTACACTGCACCGAAATGTGGCGTACCGTCAGAGTATGAATATGTAAGACCAATAACATTATATAACCTGAACAGTAAAGATTGCTTCGCAACTGTAGTAGAATTTAATGTTTTCAACACTAAGTTACTTTTTCCTTTCAGTCAAAGCGACAATTATTCCAGGTGAGTATGATCACTTCAAACAAATACGGGTATACATTTTTACAATAGATGTGTATTTTGTATCTTATTGAAAATTATCTTCAGAATTCAATAGTCCACAGCTTTAAAACGTAATCCAATTGAATATTCGAAGTAAGTTGTCTTTGACCAAGCTAGCAATAACTGACTTGCTAAGATCATTGATGTACTGACCTTCTTTAAAATATGTTTCAGCAGCAAACTGCAGGCACGTTCCAAAATATGTAAGGATAAAGCAACAATAAGTAACAAATGGAGAAAAAAAAGGTGCAAAGAAACAAGCCCCACCAAACCACCAAAAAGCCCAACAACAATCCAAAACTATTCAACCAAACAAAAACGAGGCAAAGAAACTCTACCTATTCTTTTCTAAAATTTATGTATATGTATATATATTTTTTAACCACTGTTGATATAGAATGTGTGACATTAATTAATTAACCATCATTGTTTTTTTCTTTTAGCTGTTGAAAATCTAGTGCTTGGAAGTGAGTTCCAATTTATATATTTGAATTAATTATTTAACTAATACTTTATGCTTATTTCGATGTATTATCACAACTGTAGTTCTGCTCACCAAAGTCTTTGAATGCACAGTAACTATGGATGTCAGGTCTTCTTGAGCTAACTAAATATAAGAACTATTTTGAAAGTTTTGAATAATGGGTTCAGATTTTGTTTCTACTTATCAGTTATTGTTGTTAACTTATACGTATTTATATATCATTGTGTTAAAACGTTTTTATTTTCTATCATAGGTGTTGTAGGCAAAAGAGACATGTAAGTGTTTACATTACAACCATTATTAGTAGCAACTGTTCATTATAGTTTTACATAGTTTTGCTTATATTGTGCAATGGAAACTGTGCTATGTTTTGTGGGGTGGGTTTTTTATCTACAAAGAACAAAAAACGTAAAACTTAAATTGCATGAACGCATTCGTTTCGTGAAGAATTTTGTGTATACTGAAGAATTTGTACATTTCAAATATGTTCAATTGTTTAGAGACACAAATATACTATGATTATAAACATGGCCATAAACACCAATTGTATGTATACGATTTAATAGCTCCAAACGCTTATAAAAATAATGTTTTAATATAAAAATGTTTGAATTTTTCAGTGAAGTCAGAGGTTTCCTGGGCGATCTCTGGGATAAAAGTTAGTATAATTAGATTGAACGATTAGACAAATGTGTTGACATACATAAAATAAAGCAAAGGTAATGATATAAAATCACTGTTACTTAGTTTATATCATTTTCCTTATATATACTGTTGTAGAAAAGCATGCCTATTTATACTGTAGAGTATGCAGAACAATACAATACACATTTAATTCATCACTCTCTGTACCTGCATGCGTCAGTAATATTTTATAATATTTGCACAAACAATCAAGAATATTAGGTATCATTAACATCTATTTTATTTTAATATTTTTTTCAGTCAAACCAATACTTATTCCAAGTGAGTATAATGACAATAGTAGAAACATATAAATATTTGAAAACCCCCCCAAAACGTTCTTGCACAAGTGGTTCAATTTATCTCATTCGGTACAGCACTCACCTCAGGTGTTTTAGATCACTGGATCCAACGCCATTTGCCCCCCCCCCCCTCCCCAATCCCTACAAATGGTGTACCAAGTGACGTGGTGTGCTGTCTTGTCTGTGAGAAAGTACATATATAAGATATTTTGCTGCAAATGGAGAAACAAATATGTAGCCAGCTTTTGCTGAAGACTAAGTGTCACACTGTTCAATATTTTCACATCGAAACCCACTTTTAATTATTTTCTTGCAAAACTCGTCGCTTAAACAGATCACACTTTAACAGTCATATTATTTAATAACATTTTATATTATTATAATAAATTAATTGTCAATAACATTTTTACTTTGCTTATTTAGACAGAAAAATGTATTATTCAATAGATTATTATGTTCTCAAAATCTGGCAGTGTAAATGCAACAGAAATCTTATAACTTTATTAGTATATAATTTGTATTTATATTTAAATCACGCTTTTTAATGACACTAATTAGCCAACATTAATTATTTTGTTTTTCAGCCGTGACAAACCTGGCCCTTGGAGGTGATTACACCAATTCATGTTATACATGGTGTTAATTAATTAGTCTTAAAGTACAAATGCTCAATACTTTAATATTTTTTATATATTTTGTGTTAACCTTGAGCATGCTATTTATACACGTGTATGTATGTATTTATATATGTATGTATGTATGTACATGTATGTATGTATGCACATGTATGTATGCACATGTATGTATGTATGTATGCATGTTTATATGTATGTGATCATATATATATATATATATATATATATATATATATATATATATATATATTGAAATTCTTTTTTACTTGTGATTATTTGACTTTCATTAATATTTTGAAAAACATTTCCATATGATGAAAGGTGGCTTAGTTAACCTGCAGTTTAAAATACTTACATATGTTATGGTCCTGATTTTGAAAGTCACCAAATATTTTTGCCATTGATGTTAACAATGTTTCATGTCAGATAACTATATATGTTTTAGATACTATTTATCAGTTTAATGTTTTGTTTGACAGCTATTGGGAAAAGAGAAGTGTGAGTATTTAAATTAATCTCATGTGTCTTGTGATTGTCTAAACCATCACTATTGTATCTCCACATATCCAGTTTATAGGCTATCAACTATTCTAAGCGAAATCAACAGATAAAATGGTTTCACATATGCATGATAATGACTAACCAGACATCAATTCGCCAGATGTAAGGTCATATTGTTGGATTTTATAAATATAAAAAGTGGAAATAGCTCAATATCGTATCAACTATAGCAACATACACTTGATAACTCTATTCGTATATATTTTAGCATTAATCATAATGGGTTTTTTTTGTCTTCTAAATAGCATATTACAATGGTTTCAAATTGTGTTTCATTACAAAAAGAAAACAAGAAAACAAGAACAATAAAACTAGTAATAACAACTATAACAGCAATGACAACAGCAATATAATAATAATAATAATAATAATAATAATAATAAGATAGTCTCATTTATTATATTACTTTAAAGGGTTACTTCCCTTGCAACATTACAGTTTACTAGAATTGTTTAAATTTCAGTGAAATCAGAGGATTCCTCGGCAGTGTTTGGGATAAACGTATGTATCTGCCAGGTTTTTGTTTCACAATAGTAAATTTCATTAAATATGAAGTAATTTTTGTTGACATATACAATTTTATATACACGTATATCAGTTTGTAGATATAGAACAAAATCAGATTTGAGAAATTTATCTAAGTAGTGCTTGTTGACACATTTAATAGGGTCGGACTTATTATAGAGACATTCGTGACATGAACATTTTTGTTGTCAATGGACAAATATTGCTTTAACTTGGATTTGTACCATGATTTGGTTCTTTAATCTTACCCACATATAGTGCAGCAGAAATTAAATCAGAATATTGTTTTAAAAAGTAACATTTTCGCTAACCTTAGTACTACTAAAACAATATAATCATTAAAAATAAAATAATTATGTTCTTTAATCCCCCCCCCCCCACTCCCCATCCCCCACCCCCACCCCCTCCAAACTGAACTATGGCAGACAACAAGCCTTCCGAAGACCATTGCACAGAGCTAACTCGCTTACTTTAAAAAATCAAAAAAATCAATCTTAACACAAAAAAAACCCGACTTGCTAAATAATTATCAAATAAACATCAGAGTGACATTCGTCATATCAACAACGCTAAAACCTGTGTGATATGACTCGTACATCAACATAAAACCCATCTCTTCAAAGGTTCATTAATTTTAACTCTGATAATATTTACTTTCAGTCAAACCAACACTTATTCCAGGTGAGTAAGGTCGGATTAGACAAATATAAGAAATACCGTATTTTACACCAATAACTTTGGTATAGTTCTGACTTTCTTTCAAGAATTTAATATTACAGTATTGTAATACACAACTGAATGACATGACTTGCTGTAGTTGTGGAAATGATTAATTTTGAAGTCATCATAGACATCGTAGCTTGCAATAATTTAATTGGCATTTTACTGATTTCTTTCAATTTGTTTCCGCCGCACATGACTGGCTCACACCAAAATGTGTTAGGGAGAAATTATAATAGAAAAATAAAACAAACACATATAAAGAAAAAACATAGTATCAGTGCTAAAGATATGTTTTAAATGTGTTTCACATACTATAACTGAACTCTTGTGGATTGTATTCATTATTTATTACTGGAATGTTTTCTACTTTTTAGCTATTGAAAAGCTAGTGATTGGAAGTGAGTTCTAATTTATTTATTTAATCTGACAGTTGTATCTATTTACCTAATATTTTATTTCTATTTCGTTTCTCGTCATAGTCCATTTCTCTTAGTCAACTACCTTCCATACATGTTAACTATGTAGATGTTTAATAATTACCCAAAAATTCCTAAATTACACAAACATAAAGGTTATATTTATAAACTGTGAACTGAAGTTATTGTATGAATAATTCATCGTTAATTAAAAAAAAAATATATGTATAGTTTGCTTTTCTTTTCTCAGTTAATGTTCACTTATACTTATTAATATAATATTTATTGACAAATTGGCTTTTCTTTTACAGGTCTTACAGGCAAAAGAGAGATGTAAGTGTTTACTGAAAATAATAATAGCTCTTACTCATATCAGTTTGACATGGCTTTCCTAAAAGCACGTTTAAAGTTCATATACATATTTAGTTGTACTAAGACTAAAAGTTGAATTACTGCAAATTCATTTCTTGAAACATTTTCTGTGATTATTAAAGTCATTTTGCATTTCAAATATATTCCCATTGTTTACACAAAAACGTACTATTATTACGAACAATTGCCATTCACTTCTGTAAGCAAAATCATCAAATGTTTGACGTCCAACAGCCGATGATTAATAAATCAGTGCTCTAGTTGAGTCGTTAAATAAAGCACACTTTAACATTCACTTATGTAAGAAGCTGGTACACCATTTTTAATTATAAATATCTTCACACTTTTGTATAAAGCATTTTGTTTTCTTTCAGTGAAATCAGAGGTTTCCTCGGTAGTCTCTGGGACAAAAGTTAGTATTCTTTGAGTGTATAGTTATAAGAATGCGTTGAACTATATTTGATATGTCAGCGACAAGATACAGCTAAGTTAAAATGCATAAATCAGTTTTATTTGATAGAGCAGACAGCTACTATAGATCATATTACTTAAATCAGCTCTTTTTTTTTTAAAGTATATATATATATATATTTTTTTTTTTTTTTGAAGAAACAAATAATATATATTGTTTTATCATACTGTCGGTATCTGTATTGTTCAATAACATAATAGAGTAAACCAATCCATAATTTCATTGTTTCACTTTTTTTCAGTCAAGCCAGTACTTATACCATGTGAGTACGGTAACAAAAACAGAAACAATTATACATTAAACCATGCTTCTTTGGGGGCAGGACGTAGCTCAGTGGTACAGAGCTCGCCTGCTACCCATTGGGCTATTTCTCATTCCAGCCAGTGCTCCACAACTGGTGCAACAAAGGCTGTGGTATGTACTACCCTGTCTGTGGGATGGTGCATATAAAAAATCCCTTGCTGCTAATCGAAAAGAGTAGCCCATGAAGTGGCCAACGCGGGTTTCCTCTCACAATACCAGTATGGTCCTTAACCATATGTCTGACACCATATAACCTTAAATAAAATATGTTGTGTGCATCGTTAAATAAAACATTTCCTTCTTCTTCCATGCTTCTTTTTGCTTGCATGACGAAACGAATAACTGTCTAATTCTTTCCTATTAAATATTGATTACAACTCCCATATTGCTTTGTTAACACTTCACATTGTGATAATTAAATTTAATTATTGTTAATAATAAGTGTATAGTGTTAATGGTTTAGACTTAACATATTACTGAATAGATGTAAAATATGTTGTGAATAACATGTTGAACGTGTTGAAACCATTTAATTCTGGCAGTGTAATTACAAAACGTTATAAATACTTCTTTATAATTATTTGCATTTACGTTTTTGGTTTATAAGGCCAAAACGAAATATTGGTCTCTGGACAGACCAAAGTTCTAGAATTGATGCGGTGATGCGGCGCTTTTTTCTCTCTTTTTTTCCAAATTTTTTTAAAGCATGGATTGCACAGAAAAAGTGGGTATATTTGACACCGAAATAAGGGGTATATTTATATTGAAATCATACTGCACGTCTTAGTTCATGCGCTTTTACGTCATAGCATGAAACGCCTGGCAAAAACTAACATTATACCGTGGGAAATTAAAATTAAAATAAAATAAATATTGATGCGCAAGGGTCAAAACAGATACGCACACTGACCACAGACGAGACATTTATTTTGTTTGGCCTAATAGTCATGTAATGTATTTCCAAATGAAACATATTAAACATAGTTATCTGTTCTATTTTTCAGCTCTGACAAATCTAGCACTTGGAGGTGATTATTGTAATTCATTTTATTGTTTGGATTGTTTATTAAAAACCTGTAAAACGTAAATTGCATATGGTGTACACCATTTATTTGTTTATTTGCTTATTTATTTTATGGAAATACTTGTTTATGTTTGGATTATTTAACTGCCTTTGAGTATGAGTACATTTTACATATTACATTTTAGATATCTGCCTGTGTTATAGATGTTATTGTCTTGATTTTCAAAAATAACAGGTTTATGTCCTCTTTGCCATTAATGTTAACATATTTAGTATATGTAAAATAATTATATGTGTTTAGAAATGTTTTATCTTTTTAATGGTGTTATTTTCAGCTATTGGGAAAAGAGAAATGTGAGTGTTTAAAAACGTACCATTATCTGGTTGGTCATAAAGTACTGTAAATAAGTAGGCAACTGAAAATGATCACACAGATGCATGGCCATACCTCACTGCACATGGTTCCACCAGACAATATGCCACAGTGTTTTGTTTTATATAAACTAAAAATGGACTGTATTCCAAAGATTTGTCAACAATGTTTTAATGCATTTTATAAAGAAACAGTTTATGTTTCAATATCCATTAAGTATGAAATAACAAATAAATGAAATAACGAAACGAAAATAACATTGGATTATAGCGCACGTAATAATTAACTTTAAACGCTTACACGTATTTGCCGTACAATTTATGAAGTCCTAAAATTATTTATAAACCATTCAGTGAAATTTGATGATTTCCCAGCAGCGTTTCGGATAAACATCTGTACAAACACGTTTTTGAAACGTATTAATTAGTCATTTTAAATTTCAAATAATAAATTATGCTCACTGTTTTAAAGACTACTATGGAAAATAAAATATGTATTATAAAGGTCGAAATATTATTCTGTTAAAAACTGGTACATCATTTTGAAGAGAAAATAACTTCACAATGTTACATACGGAATTTGTTAAATAAAAACATGTTTTAATTGTTTCAGTGAAATCAGAGGTTTCCTCGGTAATCTCTGGGACCAGAGTGAGTATTGTTTGAGTGTACAATTGGCAGTATGTATTGGACACGGTTTTGTGACATAAAATATGTTTTGACAGAATAGCCGGCTACTTTATATCATACTTCGCACAATTGCTGTGTTATAAATATTCTATAGTACAAATAAAAAAAGAATGTAAACTTAATTCCACATTGTCTGTAACTGTATATATCAGTAATGGAATTATTATGACGTTTGGTCCAGGAGTCCACTATTTCATTAATTTTTATTGCGTTTTAACCATTTAATGCCCGTGACAAAACTAACATTTTGGTTTATGAGTAACATTGCATCGTTCTTAAATACATATGTGGTTATTTGAAATGAATATTTTCATTTTTAAAAAATGTATTCATATGAGTACATCAGACTATGCCCATATCAATACAAAAGTAATTACTACATCAGATTTAATAAATATTTATTGCAATCAGAGAAATGACATATCAGATTCGTTAACCACAACATTAGAACAATGTAACAATTCTAGAAGTCCAGATATATTATTTCAAACATGTTGCCATATGTGCCTATTATACTCAAAAGTACACATTTGAAGTCTTGGCTCTGTTCAAATATACGTTTAGTCATTCAAGTAAATTGTACTCATTTAAAGGATGTTGGGCATATACGAAATATCTCAATACTTATTTATTAGAAGGTTTTTTCATCTTTTTTTTGGGGGGGGGGTGGGGGGGTGGGAGAGGTGCAAATAATTTTTGTATTTATAATGTGTGTACTCATTTCAGTATATTGGGCATTAAAGGGTTAATTTGTTTGGTTTTCTTTTTTTTCAGTCAAGCCAATTCTTATCCCAGGTGAGTATACCAACAACAAACATATTTAAACATTTAACCACGCGCCTTTTATGATTAAATACGATTAGCTCACACTTGGATTAAACTTGGCATTCAGCACTCAGATTGCTTCAGTAACATTTTAAATTATGATCAGTATGTGTTAATAATTATTAATAATAAGTGAATAATTTTTATGATTTTTAACAGAAATTGTTACAGAACAGCAGCAGATTCTGTAGTGGGCAATATCTTCAAATATTCTGCAATATAAACACATAACATCGTATAGTACTTTATAAATAATGATACAATGTGAGTTTACATGTTTGATCATATTCAAAGAATGTGTGTATGTGTGTGTGTGTGTGTGTGTGTGTGTGTGTGTGTGTGTGTGTGTGTGTGTGTGTGTGTGTATGTGTGTGTGTATGTGTGTGTGTGTGTGTGTGTGTGTGTGTGTGTGTGTGTGTGTGTGTGTGTGTGTGTGTGTGTGTGTGTGTGTGTGTGTGTATAATGTTTTTTGTATTTCGAAATACAACTAAGTAAACAAAACTATTTGGCTTATTTTCCAGCTGTGACAAACCTGGCCATCGGAGGTGATTATCGTAATCTATTTTTGTTCAAAGGAATATTTACTTTGCTAAATTAAGTTAAATGGGTACCCGAGGACTAAATACTTTACCTTGTCTTTAAGCAGATTATTCATTTGTATGTGCATTTATTTATTTATTTATTTATTTATGTATTTATATATTTTTATTTACTTATATTATTGAACTTCTTATTGTTCTTACACAGTTTAACTTGATGACTGTTTTTGCAAAGTCTTTTC
>NC_054712.1:29431693-29481693 GCF_016097555.1 Gigantopelta aegis
TATTTCAGGTATTGGCAAACGAGACATGTAAGTTTAAAATCAAGAAAGAAAAAACACTGCAAATACTTGTTTGACATGGGGTTATTTATATTTATTGCTCACACATGCCCCATTTCCTACAGAGAATATAATGTGCAATAAATAGTATAATCAAAACCTGTTCACATTACATTTATACAATTCCAACAAACCAGCAACGTATATTTAATATACAGAGAATCAAGTCATATTAATATGATTGTAATCAATCGTTTGTCAAATTCCAATTATCGAAGAAATCAGAAAGCAATAAATATATTATATCGTCTGGGCATGCCCTAAGTTATAACTTACTTAATATGCTAGCAATTTGTATGTTACATAATGTTTGGCTCCCCTCGTTCAGTTGTTTTAATTTTTAAATTGGTGTCATTGGTTAAAACAGTTTTAGATTCCAGATATCTCGTTATCTATCTCCTTTTTTGTTATATGGCATCCACACTTGCCTCCAGTACTAAGCTATTGCAAAATTTAAACCATAATTAAATGACTTTCATAATATCATTCATGTTTACAAAAATAATACTATTTTAATTTTTATTTCAGTGAAGAGAGATTTCTGTTTCGTAAGTATTGTAATAGAATGTGTCACAGCAAGATGCATAAACCTTTTACTTCTTTTTAATTTTGATTTATCGAGAAATATTGAATATATTTTCGGTTCAGATCAAACTTAGAAGGTGCCATGAGCATTTTACACAGTATTGTAAATGCTTACTTTTTTTTAATTCTTTTTCAACCAACGATATTTTATTTTAACACCCACATATCGAAACAATAACAACAAACAAACAAACAAAAAACAAGTAAATTGTATCCAGTAGGATAAAGAAAGCAATTCATTTTAAAACTACATAATGTTTTAGATATTAATTACAAATTTTGTTCTGAATATTGCAGAATATTGTCAAGCAACATTTTAGAAATATATTACAAAGATATTGTTTGCTAAAGTACATATTGATTATAGTATTTGGGTGGAAAATTTTGTAGAGTTACAATCGAAAATACTGCAAATTTATATTTTTAATAGTAACACAAGGACATGTTAGTAAAACAGTTAGAGTCTCTATATACCTGCTATTACCAAATGGTTAATATCCCATTGCCGATGATTAATTAATCACTTTGCTCTAGTGGTGTCGTTAAAAAGACGAATTTAACTATATACGTGTTAACAAAATAATGAGATAGTTCCATTACAACTGTTAAAATATTATCATCATTGTCTTTTTCAGCACTTCCTGGTAAGTACGATAAACATAAATAACTTTGAAATATCTACACCAATACATGTATTTGTCTTGTTATCTGGTCGAATATAATTTGGTGCATCCAATGAGATACAATAACGTATCGTATATACATAAATTTTATAATAGTCCAGTGATAGTTGGAGATTTCAAAGTTTAGCTTCCATTACATTTCCTCTGAATGTAACACATGGGTGACTGTATCGAAATTTCCATTTTGTTTTTAAATGTCAGTTCTTTTTGTATTTTTTCTCCGTATCCTACTTATAAACATGATACGCCGTCAAACCTTTAAAAAATATTGTACATAATTTTCATTGCCCTAATTGGGACATCTTGTTTTTTCGGACATTTTGTTACATAAATGTTTCCGTCCGTTACAAAAATATAATTTGAAAGGGGTTGCATGATAAAAAAAAATATATCAGCTGTTACACCGTTATCTAAACCTCACCAAATAACCATGATATCAAAACGTAGTAACCTGATATTCTATATTTTTCAAGCAAAAACAGTTTTCTGTTGCCAACATCCACATTATGGACATGCATTTGTCCATGGTCAATGCAATTAACATTTTGGTAAATGTGAGACGATGAGAGATCATGTTGGATTATACAGGATTATCAAAGTATCTGAATTTAAAATTAATTTTATTTTTACAGATATCTGTAAAAGTGGTGTCGTGATCTGTATGTAGATTGAAGAGGTTAGTTTTTGTACATCTATAGATTTCTATATTTTAAAACATTATAATTGTACAGGACCGAAATAAAAAAAAACTATTCTCATGTTTTCATGTTTTGTTTACAACTTCTACGAATTAACTTGCTGGTTTTAATTAGTGCTAGTATTACTAATACATATTAGTAAAATATACTAGGGATTGTATTAGTTATAAAACATAGTTTGAATATATATGTTCCTGTAAAAGCCACGCATACTTTAAGAAGATTTAAGTTGACATCCGTTTTAAGGGTATATTTATTTTTGGTTTTACAAATTTTCTAAAATGTTTTGTTTCTTTTCAGCTGCAAAAGTTTCATACAATTCCACATTTTGAACACAGCAAGGAGAATGTGAGATTACTGTAACACAAAGAGAAAATAAAACATCAATTCACTTTTGGACTTCTAGTATTTATTATTATTATTGTTGAAACTGCCTTGCTACATCTATTACTACGACAAATACTATATGTATTGTTACAGCAACAACAACAACTACTATTATATGCATTCTATAAAATATTTGTAACCAGCAATATCATAACTGTGCCAGCCAGCTAGTGTAATGGCAGAAGAATATGTAAATGTTAAATCTGTATTATTCAGATGCGATGAACATAAACCAAAACATGCAGTTACAACTAGAAAGGACACTACAGATTACTATGCAGTAGATTGAATGAATGAATGAATGCATTTTTAACGACACCCCAGCACGAAAAATAAATCGGTTATTGGGTGTCAAACTATGGTAATACAAACAAATAAGGTGATGATCAAGGTCAATATAAAAAATCAAGATTTAAATAAAAACAGTGTAAAGAACTGTGCAAAAATACAAATATCACAGATAGATACTGACTTTTACTAAAAATTTCAATTTGTGCAATATTGGCCATTCTCAAAAAGAATGTTACACCCCTGCACCACAGTGAGGTTATAGCACGCGCATGGGGCAGTACATTGATGACATGATAATTGTCGTGTGTGAGAGAGTCACTGGGGGTGGGGGGGTGGGGGTGTGGGGGGGGTGAAACCTGATTTATCCTTCAATCAAAATCCCATTATAATCTCAACTTCACGTGTCCTTGTCTGTCATACCTTCTAAGCACGGTTGTTATTGGACACTATTAAAATATTTTATTTAATTTATGTCGAATTTACTATTTTACAATCCGAGAATGCAATGGAAAAATATATCAACATTGTTTCGATGTTCATCTGAAGTCCCACCCCCCCCCCCCCCCCCCCCCACACACACACACCTATAATATTATGATACTTAATGTGATGTGGTTTGAGATTTTAGTAGAAAATATGGTGGACTAGTGAATGGAGATGGGTACTGCTGGTAAAAGTGAGTTATGTATAAATTCTGCACCTTTGTTGATGGTGGGATGATGCTACCCACATGTGTACATTATTTAAAATGTCTTATACAAACAATACCATACTCTTTATTAAACATGTAGACACCTTAAGTATGTTTCTGCCGTGTTAGATTTCGAAAAATAAAACCCACCATTTTAAAATTTGGGTGTATCCTAGTTTGTCTGGTTCAAGCTTTAACCACCTAAACAAGAATTGTTTGGGTTTTCTTTAATGATAAACACACTTTACTAAAGATTACTAGCATTAATATGATTCGAAATATAAAACCATGCCTTGTGGTAGGGTGGAATGTCAAATTAAACTGGCATTTCAGGTCCACATTTATGTCAAAATCTTGATCATATCTCTCCCATGCAAAACATTGAATCTACAATAAAATATGAATTGATTAATGGGTACATCTATTTCTCCACATAGCTTTGCCATATACAATATGATTAGTATTTGTCTGCGCATCCAGTAGTATGGCGGTAGGTCCACCAAAATGCCTTTGTTTTGTAATCTAAGATAATGTGAATGCTCCAATTTAGTTATGAGTAACACAAAGAAACTTAAAAAGCAGAATATTGCACTACATAGCATTAGCATCCCTGTTAAAATACGTGAGGAGTTCATTGGGCCTATTTTTTTGTTGTTCCAACATCGGTGATAAAATTACTGGCATATTAATTTGGATGAAGATATATATATAAAAGGAATACAAAACAAACCTAGTATAGATGCTGTGTTTTGCAAGCAGCGCTGAAATTCAAAAGCATGTTTCAAATTGTAAAGTTTGGAGAGTGCTGCTCTCTTAAGCACGATCAAAAAGCCTCAAACACACACACACAAAACGACCCTCACCCCTCATCGGTCACGATGAGATTTCCCTGACTTTACCTGGCCCTGTTCAAGCAGATATAATAATAGAACATGTTCATGATCATATTGTTAAATGTTTCAGGTGCGGATCATGGAAGTTTAACAGGGAGCGGCAGTAACGTTAGTTTAATGCAATTCAGTGTTTTTGCTGGACAATATCTCTTACATTATACAATGCAATATTGAATTCTCTTCCAAATGTTAAATTTGCATATAACAATTTTATTTTGTACAGCTCTTTACACTATTGTATTTTGACTTGGCACCCAATAGCCAATTCCTGCTTTGTGCTGGGATGCCGTTAAATTGTATATCGTTAATTCATTCACTCATTCATTAATGATGCCTTATATTAAAACTATCAAAATAAGGCTGCGATCATTTAGCCCCACCTAAATCCGAATATACTCTTCAAAAAAAGAAACGCAAAAAGGTACAAATGGGTTATAACTCCGATTTTATGTTTCCTACCGGTTCATGCTTTTTGAATATAAGGTCATTGCATGTCCCAAACACATTCCCACGGTTACATTCGATAAAACGCAGCTACTGTACAATAAAGTTCCAAAATGTGAATATTCGCAAAAACGCAGCCACGTGCAAACCATGTCACCACTGCACGTGCGTTGTCTGCACGTGCAACATGAACACCGACAGTATAAACGTGCAGGGTGTTCGCTTGCCTGGCCTCTGTATCTGGCCGACAGTTGACAATCCAGGACATGCCACGTCTCAGTGAACCGCAGAGAAACAATGCCATCGGCCGACTAGACGCAGGCGAATCCAGAACGGCCGTTGCCAGGGCATTCCATGTGTCCCCAAGCACCATCTCCAGACTGTGGGACCGTTACCAGCAACATGGATCAACACGTGACCTCCCTAGATCCGGTCGACCACGGGTCACTACCCCCGGGCAGGACCGCTACATCCGGGTACGCCACCTTCGGGAACGATTGACTACTGCCACCTCCACAGCCGCAGCAATACCAGGTTTGCGCAGGATATCCGACCAGACCGTACGGAACCGCCTACGTGAGGTAGGAATTCGTGCCAGACGTCCAGTTCGAGGTGTCATCTTAACACCACAACACCGTCGACTCCGACTGCAGTGGTGCCAGATTCATCGACAATGGCCTCAACTGCGATGGAGACAGGTGTGGTTCAGTGACGAGTCCCGATTTCTGCTCCGACGTCATGATGGAAGATGTCGCGTGTATAGGCGTCGTGGTGAACGTTATGCGGCAAACTGCGTGCAGGAAGTGGACAGATTCGGCGGGGGTAGTGTCATGGTGTGGGCAGCCATCTCACACACTGGCAAAACTGACCTGGTCCACGTGCAGGGCAACCTGAATGCACAGGGCTACATTGACCAGATCCTCCGGCCACACTTCGTTCCAGTTATGGCCAACGCCAACGCAGTGTTCCAACATGACAACGCCAGGCCTCACACAACACGTCTCACAACGGCTTTCCTACAGAACAACAACATTAATGTCCTTCCTTGGCCATCGATATCACCGGATTTGAACCCAATTGAGCATCTATGGGACGAGTTGGACCGACGCCTCCGACAGCGACAACCACAGCCCCAGACCCTGCCCGAGCTGGCAGCAGCCTTGCAGGCCGAGTGGGCCACCATCCCCCGGGACGTCATCCGTACTCTGGTTGCTTCAATGGGCAGGCGGTGCCAGGCAGTTGTCAACACACGCAGAGGCCACACCCGGTATTGACTCCAGATGACCTTGACCTTGGTGGTGTGTCCTATCACTTACTCACAATGGACTAGAGTGAATTGTGAACAATCCTGCAACATTTGGTAATTATCGGACTCACCATTCAATAATTAAATCAATTCTCCAAATGTTACGACAATGTGGTTTTGCGTTTCTTCTTTTGAAGAGTATATATTGACAATATGTTAGTGTAATGTATATAAAAATTATAGCATGATTGGATTGAAGGGGAAAACAATTATCCTGCGTAAAATCGAACAGGGGTCACACCGAGGCTGTGAAGCTCTCAATAAGGAATGGTGGTGGGGTGGTTGTACTTCTGCATAGTCACAACTGAAGTATATCGATAGGGAATTGGGTGAGGAAGTAGTAATTATTAATATTTATATGGTAATAACTGGCAGTAGGAAAATTAGTATTTTTCTAGGGAGTGGATGCAACACGTAAAAAAGGACACCTACTACAGTATACACAATACCACCAAAGTATTATATATATATATATATATATATATATATGATTAAATCTTCCACAGAAATACCAAGCTTACCACTGTACTAACAACAAATGAATGCATTATATTAATCTGTCAAACACTGGATTTTTAGGGGCATTTCTTGGATGAAACGAAAATATTTTGTTATTTTCACATTTATATGTAATGCACAACCACAAATTAGTCGATCCCATGCATAATCGTTACATAATTAACTCGATAATAATAATTTTTAAAAGCATTGTACTGGACGACAAGAGGGGTTTCCGGAATAATCTGTGATCTCACCCCCCCCCCCCCCCCCAACATCCTTTATATGTGTAGGTCGCCCCATAACAGGGCACTGGGTATCTACTCTCAATGTGAGAGTACCCCGCCGGCCAATATAAAGTCCTGGCAACGGAAATGCCAGCGACCGGCCTCACGGTAGTTTTTAAACTACGGACTGAAGACTAATAGTTACTGGGTTTGCATCCTTCTCTCTCACTAACCACTAACAATTAACCGCTAACCCACTGTCCTGTCCTGTCCTAGTAGTGCATATACCTGGGGGGGGGGGGGGGGGGGTGGGGGGGGGGGAGGGGGGGGGGGGGGGGGGGGGGGGGGGGGGGGGGGGGGGGGGGGGGGGGGGGGGGCGGTGCCCAGAAAAGCGTGCTAAAACTTAAGTGGATACAAGCACGAAATCAACTATAAACATAACAAACAATGCCTACGCCCTAACCCCAAACTCATCGGTCTTGACAAACAAATTATTAAACAATCAAACGCTTACCTTTGTTGATGTTCCCCTGCGCGTGCTGTAACCTCACCGTGGTGCAGGGGTGTAACATTCTCTGAGAATGGCCAATACAGCACAAATTGAAATTTTGAGTAAAAGTCAGTATCTATCTGTGATATTTGTATTTGTGCACAGTTCTTTACACTGTTTTTATTTAATTCTTGAATTCTTATATTGATGTTGATCATCACTTTATTTGTTTGCATTACCATAGTTTGACACCCAATAGCCGATGTATTTTTCGTGCTGGGGTGTCGTTAAACATTCATTCATTCATTGTTGATGTATCAACTCAACATTTGCATATAATATTGCAGCTGAATAGCATATTAGTTGGACATCGTCATTTGGTGGTAGTAGTAGTAGTAGTAGTAGTAGTAGTCATGAGCGTTATTTGCTGAAGAAAGGTTGGGGGGGGGGGGGGGCGTTTATGACAAATATTTTTGTTGAGCAACCGACGTCCACCCAGAACACACCGATGTCTTTAGTGCATTCCATGGCCGTAGCTAAGTGGGTATAATCCGGTATAATTAATAGAAACCTAAAGAAAATCCTCTTATTGGTTTTAAGTATGTAACCTCCCTGAAATGACAACAAAATGGTATTTTAGAGCCTGTAGTGTCTTGCACCATCCATGCTTGTTCATTCAAAAAGTTTGCACTATGCTTTTACAAATATTACATGTTTTGCATCCATTTCCAATGTGTATATGCAATAAAGTTTATCTTGATCTTTATCTGCCCCCCCCCCCAAAAAAAAAAAAAAAACACACACAAAAAACCCACACACATTTTTTTTTTTTTTAAAACAAACAAAACAAAAACAATAATAATAATAATAATAATAATTAATAATAATAAATCCTAGCTACGGTCTTGCAGTCTGGTTGCAATTCTGCGTGATGATGTGTTATTTATACTAAAATGAACTGTAAATTATTTTATGACACACATTTGGTAAATGACTCCATGCCACTAAGGCTTGTACTGATAAACTATTACTACATACATTATACTATAAAGTAGCTGGTGTTACAACTGGTATGTGACACACACAAAACAACTAGGATGAACATTTTAAATATTTATTATACATAGTGGCATATTATGGCTACGACTTGTAATGCAGTTCCGATTGCAGCTTGGGCATTATGCTGTCAGCATACCACTGACGGTAGTCAGTATACCAGTGACAACACTACATACCACTGACACGGTCAGCAAAACCCCAACACACCGTCAGCATATCACTGACAACACTATCAGCATACCACTGACACCCTAATACTTAACAGCAAAAATTAAAAGCTAAATAATGATTAAGTGGGTACATAGGTGATAGACGCTTGAATCCACTTGGATCAAGTTGTATGAACAAACACCCTAACTACAGATTCATTTTATTAAATGTGCTTTTTGAAATAGTTATATCCGGGACTATGTCCCCTTCCAGGTTATTGCCCCTCTAACGAGCAAATCCATGGTCAGGGGAGACAATCCCGAATCAACTTATAGTGATACCTGGCACTATGTCCTCACCCAAGTTCTAGCCCGTTAAGCGAGCCTATCCATGGTCGGGGGAGACAATGCAGAAATCACTATTATTTAGACTAAGTAATTTTTTGTTAACATAAACAAACATGCCCAAGCCATAGCCGCTAGAATTCTGCCACAGCTAATTCTATGAATTTGTCCCCCAGTTCAAGGCGGCGGTCTCTATCTGTAGGGGCTCTGATATACTACAACACTAGGTTTAGACATAAACGTTTCTATAGCTTCCTGCAGCATATTCACAAACAAGTCGTTGACTATATCAGATAAGTGTGTCCCATCTGGCCTGAACAACCCCGAAACACGACAGTCTATCTAACTGTGTGAAATATACTTTTCAGTGGATAAAAAAAAAACTGCCAATCATCCATACATCTGCAATAAAATATACAGTCAAACTAAAAACATCACAACCGTTTCATCGTGGTTAATAATTAGCAAATATGACGGAAGAACGTGTTAAATAAGGTAGTTTTTTTTTAATTATATGACGTCCAAAGAAAGAATAGAAATAAATGCCGAGTCACAAATCTGTTCGATGCGCCTACAATATTCGTCAAAACCACAAACAGTCAAAATTCACAAGCAGGTTCGTCTGATGAAATCACAGGTTCAGTAGCGCGTATTTTCTCCATGTTTACCCACAACTACAATGCAATAACTCCTCAACAACTGCCTGATGCGTGTAAAGACTGTATTAGGGATACGGCGCCATTGTTTCACTAATGAAGCACCAAATTCCTGCAAAGTCTGTGGAGGGTTCCTGAGAGTAAGCAGTCGTCGTCCCAGCACATTCCAGACGTACTAAATGGGATTCAGGTCAGGCGACCTTGAATGCCAATCCATGATACCCGTGTTCCTCAGGTCAAGATGGCTGTGTGGGGTCTGGCGTTGTCATGCTGAAAGATTAGGCCTGGAACATGAGCTGCCATGAAGGGCACAAGTTCCTGGGCCAGCACCTGGTCGCGGTATGCAGCAGGGTTAAGGTTGCCACGGATGACAAGAAGTCGAGAACGTCCATTTCCACAGAAAGCAAATAATCCGAAATTGGCTGCGAACCGCTCACCTCTACGCATGGTGCCCATATGTTGGACCCATGTTCACCCAATTTCATCGACATCAACGTCAACTGTGGGACGCCACTTGCGATGGTATCAGAGGGAATGGAATAGAGTCGTGTTTAGCAATGAATCAAGATTCACCCTGCGATTTGCCGATTGCAGGCAGAGTGTTTGGAGACAACGTGGTGAACGCCATGCTCATTGTTGTATCAGTGAAATTGACAGATTAGGAGGCCGAAGTGTAATGGTTTGGGGTGCTTTCTGTGGAAATGGACGTTTTCGACTTCTTGTCATCCGTGGCAACCTTAACGCTGCTGCATATCGCGACCAGGTGCTGGCCCAGGAACTTGTGCACTTCATGGCAGCTCATGGTCCAGGCCTGATCTTTCAGCATGACAACGCCAGACCCCACACAGCCATCTTGACAAGGGAATACCTGAAAAACGCGGGTATCAATATCATACTTTTTACAGCTGTCGCTGATTTGTTTTTTAGTTTTGTTTTATGTCATTGTCGGTTACTTAAGATGAAGAAAAATTACATGAAATTATTTCTTTATTTATTTGTAAAATTGTTTGCAATGACATTCGTTTTACAGCTGTCGTTTGATTCTTTTGTTAGCTTTTTAGTTCATTGTCTGTTATTTAAGATGAAATAAAATTTCGATGAAATTGTTTCTTTAATTGTAAAATTATGCGCAGTTGCATTCGTTAAGATGTCATACTTTTTACAGCTGTCGTTGATTCATTTTTTTAGTTTTTAGTTTCTTATGTCATTGTCTGTTATTTAAGATGAAGTAAAATTACAATGAAATTATTTCTTTAATTGTAAAATTATGCGCAGTTGCATTCATTAAGATGTCATACTTTTTACAGCTGTCGTTGATTAATTTTTTAGTTTCTTATGTCATTGTCTGTTATTTAAGATGAAGTAAAATTGCAATGAAATCATTTCTTTATTTATTTGTAAAATTATGTGCAATGGCATTCGTTAACATGTCATACCTTTTACAGCTGTCGTTGATTATGTTGTTAGTTTTTGATATCATTGTCTGTTATTTAAGATGAAGTAAAATGACGATGAAATTATTTTGTTATATTATTTGTAAAATTAATCCCCTTAAAACGTTTGATTGTTAAAGTCATGATTCAAAGATGTGACAGGTGCAAAATTAAATGACCAGCTATCAACTGAGCGCGTATACATGTCATAAGATGTCATAATGTTGCTTGTAAAAACAAAACATTTGGCCGCTGTCGTTGATTATTTCATTAAATTGTTTTGTTAGTTTTTATGTCACTGTCTGTTATTTTAGATGGAGTAAAATTAAGGTGAATTGAAACCCAACAAAGGCACTGGAAAGTACAAGGCTGTCTTTAAACATAATTGGTTTATTTTGAGAAAAAAATATAATGTTAATAATTTTTACGATATATTTTAAATAGTGTTCGTATTTTTACTTCTGTGCATTCTATTTCGAGCGATCGCAAAAGAAGAAGCAACAAAGAGAAACGTTCACTGTTATCATCCACTAAACTTGTGCATCATCAAGTAAGTCATTTTAACCAACTTTTTTTTTTGTAATTGAATTTTTAAATATTTATTTATTAGTATTCTTATTGGGTGTTGTTGTTGATTTTTCTTTTGAAACAACATTATATATATATATATATATATATATATATATATATATATATATATATATATATATATATATATATATATATATATATATATATATAAAGTGTGATATTTGTTTGAAACCTTTCGTCACAAAAGTATCTCTCACTACGCATAAAACAAAATGTAAAACGCAACAATATAAGTTTTCTTGTCAAATATGTCATCGTTTGTTTGCGAGAAATTAAATATTTAAAGAACACATTTAATCTTGTCATTCTCAAAATTCAAAAGCCTTTACTTGTACTATTTGCTCGAAAACGTTTGTCCATAATCGAAATTGCATTCTTGATACAATACAAATATCGTGTTTGAGCGACTTAATCGTAGGAAAGCAGAGTATTAAATGGTTTCTCTGTGTTCATGTTAAATTCAGTATAATGCATAGTGGTAATGAAAAACATATCATGAAGCACATTTTCGCTCGAAAAAAGAAATATCTCTTGCCAACACAGATTTGAATTCGGTGGCTGCTACCACCCACTTTTTACCGAGATGTAGTGTAAACGACCAGTGTGTGTTGTCGGGAAAGTAAGACGTGATGAATAGTAACGTATTTATCCAATGTGCTTATTAGTTTTGATCTTGGGATTTGGCAGCAAATAACCTAAACTACTGCTGAGTAGTGTTGTCCACAAGTTAGAATTACCTCGATCGAGAGATAAGTTTATGATACACGTAATCACCACTACGTATTTAATGACGATCTGAGAGAGAAAAACACTGTTTCTGATTTGGCAACATGTTTACCAAAAAAGGTCAAGGTATCACCCGAATTACTTCTTGAAAGAGGCTGTGCCTCAGCAATTTCGTCCTTGCTAATAATGAAAGTCGCACATGTGGGTGAGATCTTTTATACTGTCTGATATCGAATGACGTCTGCTTCTGGAATCCACGAATTGTACTTCTTGGCCAGTGAAGCCATTTCACCAACACATCTTTCTGTCTGTTCCAAGTTATCTTTTTCACGATGTCTTGGATCCGGTACAGTTGCTCTGGATTCTCCGTCACCTTTTGAAGTTCGGCAGCATAGAATGTCCCTTCGATGGAATCACCAACGCAGTATTTTAGTTTGTATAAGTAGTTACCTTGAGACCAGTACCGTTTCTCGATGGTAAATATTTCACCAGACCATTTCTCTGACTGACTCTTACTTTTTCACCCATGTTAAAGACAAATTTTTCCTTTTTTCTCTGGATTGCATTTTGTTTTTAGGTTTGATGGCAGATGGACCTCTTCATCATTCGTTTGATTGACACTGGTTGGTGCTAACATTCGATGTTTGGTGTGGTTACATCCATGTACTTGTAAGTAAAGTTGTTTTTAGCATGTAGCCACAGAGACGCATTCTGATGGTCTTAATGAACCATTCAACATAACATGCTTTTGTTTCATTGAGAGTAAACAGCTGTGTTATGCCCTGTTAATAATGCTTTGACCACATCGTTCATTTATTCTGATCCCGAATCAGACAGAAACAGTTTGAGCTTTCTGGACTCTGGTTTCCATAGTTCTGACAAAGCATCTACCTAATGTTTCCTTGGGTTTTTTTTTATTTGAGTGGTAGAACCCACACGTACCTCGAAAATAGGTCAATGATCACCATGAGATATTTCACCCCATCATCGTATTTAGCCAATCTGACCATATCCATCAGGTTGGATTGCAATTGGCTGTCTACATCTTCTACCACGTATGTATTACGTGGAAACTTTCGTCTTACTTGATGTGTCATGGTATAGGTCTTTTGACCTTTCAACCATGAGTCAATGTGTGCTAGAGGAATTTTAAATTTACCCTCTCAGTGTTTCTAACAGAAAGAAATGTGTGGGTATGGTACTATGAAACTGAATACAACCACAATCAGCAGGGTGTATGGGGGCCTCCCCCCCCCCCCCCCCCCCCCGGAAAGAAAATGGGTTAAGTTTAGGTTTAGAGTTAAGAAAATCATACAGTAATTACTTTTGTCAAAAAGTTAACTTTAAAATAATATAATCTGCCCCAAAACAAGGGTATGGCACAATACCCGGTTTACCCTCTGGCAGAAACCCTGCTTCTGCTTTGACAGCTTGATATAATTTAACAGTACCTGCATAACTACCGGGATGCTTTGCATCATAGTAAACAGACTCCAGGTACCGTTCCCACCGAGACATGGTTCTCAACTGCCTATAGGTTATAAAGTCATGTTATTTATAAGTAGCAGATTCAAAATATAGTAATCAAACTTTATTACATATGATACACGCATTTGATTTTAAATGAATATCTTCTATTTTGACGGGTTGTTGGATATGGATGTCAGAACACAAATATCAATGTTTTTACCACTATAGGTCAGTCCTGTACTGCGGTTTTTAATTCATATATACTGACTTCCGAATGGGTTCTCGTATTTATAGGGTGCACGGCAACCGGTATGAGGTGTACCCATCCGTCATTTAATAAAAACTGTATTTATTTGACCACTTGTGACTCACCATTCGTCAAAAACTAATTATAGGAGAATTCAACCTGAAAAAAAATTGCTTTGAAATATTTCACCAAATATTTGGGCCAACGACTATTAAATGTGCTTATGATTCGCCCAAGCAGTCAATACATACGATATATGCATTTGCTTTTACATATACATCTTGCATTTGGACGGGTTGTTGGATATGGCTGTCAGAACACAAATATCAATGTTTTCACCACTATAGTGCGGTCTTGTATTGCGGTTTTACCTCATATATACTGACTTCCGAATGGGTTCTCATAGGGTGCACGACATACAGTGTGGGTGGGACCCATCCGTTATTTAATAAAAACTGTGCTTATTCGACCACTTATGACCCACCATTCGTCGAAAATTCATTCTGGGAGAATTCAGACTCAAAAATTGCTTTCAAATATTTCCTTTGCAATTTTTTCACCAATTATTGGGGCCAAGGACTAAAATAAATGTGCCTATGATTCGCCCACGCAATGAATACGTACAATACATGCATTTGTGTTTACATGTACATCTTGTATTTGGACGGGTTGTTGGATATGGATGTCAGAACACAAATATCATTGTTTTCACAACTGTAGTTCGGTCTTGTATTGCGGGTTTCACCTCACGTATACTGACTTCCGAATGGGGTTTCATATTTATAGGGTGCACGGCGCACTGTGTGAGTGGTACCCATCCGTTATTTAATAAAAACTGTATTTATTCGACCACGTATACCAACCATTCCTCAAAAGCACATTCTGGGATAATTCGGCCCCGAACAATTGATTTAAAAATGTTCACCAAATATTTGGGCCAAGGACTAAAATAAATGTGCCTATGATTCGCCCACACTGTCAATATATGTCAGAAATGCGTTGGGGGATGGGGGTGGTTGAGGGTGGCCATTATGGGCAGGTGGCCGTTCTATAGAGGTGCCCGTTAGACCAAGTTCGACTATCCTTTATTTGACCTCTATAGAAATGGCCACCTGTCCAACGAGGCCAGCGGCCACTATTGTTCAGCAAAAATAAGGTCTGAACCTGCATTACCGGCCAAAACATTATTTTAAAAAAAAAAATCATATTCTTCCCACCATATATGATCGTACAGCGATTTAGTTCCCAGTAAATCCCATTGTTTTCTGCAATGCCGCCATTGTTGTGTTACGTGACCGGAAAGTTTGGAGATTTGATTCGACTCGACAAACGTATTGTGATGTTATCATATGATGTTATTGTCGTAAACAAATACACGTTTACTAATGCTAAACATTATTTTAATCCTTTTGTTAATTTGGTAAATGTCAACAGCTGTTCGGTTCCGGCGGTTGTATACTTTGCATTCAATAGTTCAGCTCGAATCGTTACTCAATAACAAGGCGACTTCTCATTGGCTGTAGCCTATGAAAGCAGAATGTATTACAGTATCTGATTGTTGCGGTATTATCAAAGGCAATTATCACCAAGGTGCTTGAGTAGTCCCTACTGTCAACCGGGCATGATTGTTGTTCACAAGCAGTGTGCGCCAAGCGATATGAAAGGCAAATGAAATGATATGGAGGCAGACATACTAAATTTTGTTCTAATAAATACAATAATGAGATTTCATAGTGAAATATTTTAGGGTATCGATTGCATATTTTGGGATCTCTATATAAAGGCCACTTTCTGTTGGTCCCTTGACTGGTTGTTATAGACAAGTTCGACTGTATATATTTGTTAGTGGCACAAGACAAGATCGCATCTTCCAACGCCGGGCGGGGCATAGTCTAGTGGTAAAGTGCCCACGTGATGATCGGTCGGTCTAGTGCACTACGACTGGTAAATGGAAGTCCGTGATATGTGCTATCACGTCGGTGGGATGATGAATATAAAACATTAATTGCTACTAATGGTAAAATATAGCGGGTTTCCTCTCTAAGACATAATATGACAAAATTACCAAATGTTTGAAATCCAGTAGCCGACAGTTAATAAATCAATTTGCTCGTGTGATGTCATTAAACAAGAGAAACGTTTTAACTTTCTTCCAACCCCATGCACTTACAAACTAATTCAGTCTCTTGAATGTTTGTATGGATGCTCATCATCACTTCATTTACGCATTTACCTTAGTTTGACACCTAGCAATCGATGTCTTTTTCATGCTGAGGTGTGACTAAGCATTAATTCAGTCATTCATTCCATAAACCTTTTAAAATCTAAAGCTAATTATTATATCATAACATGAACATATCATGTATAGCTATAGCAATGATTTAATTCTACAACGTCAAACGTGCATTGGTTTATTTAAAACGTGTTTGATATGATCATGGTTTACAGTTTCAGAATAAATATCCGCACGTCCGTCCACGAGACACGTAAGTTTGTGTGAAGCTGTAAAGAAAAATGAAATATGAATAAATTAGTAGATACATAATATTTAAAATTACAAAGTGTCATTTCGCAGGATTTGAACCTACTTCACCGATCCACATGACATTTGACCTTCCGCGACCTTATCCACTAGGCCAACCAGGTCGTCCTAAAGAATGGAAGTTTAATTAACTGTGGTTAAGAAAGCTTGCTGGCAGACATTGGGTTCGGAACAAATGTAACATATACATATATACTCTAAGGCAAACGTTATTGTGATATAGATTGTTTGGAGTAATAAATTTGTGAATGGATTAATGGATGTAAACCAGAGAAAATGTGCATGAAACAGCTCAAAGAAATGCAACCAAGCAGTTGTTGCAGCGATTGCATGCTTTGTGCAAGAAACATGGAATATTCGGGAGAAATGCTGTCCAGTGTTCACCATAAAAGGCCAGATATGCAGTCGCAAATCATTGCCACTCTGGACAGCCTTCAGAAGTCCAGAAGTCAGAAAAACACCATTAGTGAACTGTTTGATGCAATTTCGTCATGCCACGCCTCAGTGAAAATGACAGATGGCGAGTCATAGGGATGCTTGCATCTGGGACCTCGCAGCGTGACGTCGCACGTCAATTTAACGTCCACAGAAACACCATATGGCACTTATGGCAACGATATCAACGAAACAACCAGGTCAGGGACTGTCCCCGTAGCGGCCGACCACCCGTAACACATGAATCCGAACAACGCATCTGCGAAACAGCTTCCAGCCAGCAATCCTCACAGCCCGTACCATCCCTTTCTCCTGCGTTTAGTGACCTCAATGAGACGACGGTGCCAGGCCAGTATCAATGCTCAAGGTGGACACACTCGCTACTGACTGTTTGAACTTCGCTCTGGACCCCCTCTAGTGATGTGGCTCATTTGCATATGGCAGGAGAGCCCTTTTTCATGGACTATTGTTCGTTTCCATACACTCGAACATTTCTGTTTCCATGTTATAACCTTTCATACACGGCAGTAAAAACTTATCATCAATTATCTTTGTCTTTTTTGTGTCACAATAACTTTTGCCTTTTAGTACATATATATATATATATATATATATATATATATACAACGTGCTTTAAATTTCAACGGGGATAATGACGTATTCAGGGACTAATAGTCCACCAGCAGAA
The DNA here is from genome assembly GCF_016097555.1 of Gigantopelta aegis. NCBI lineage: Eukaryota > Metazoa > Mollusca > Gastropoda > Neomphalida > Peltospiridae > Gigantopelta > Gigantopelta aegis. Next base: position 29,449,285 of record NC_054712.1, read on the forward strand.
CCAATATATATATACACACATGAACTATAATCAATAATTATGTATTACAGTACAATTAGTACATTAGTATATTAGTAATATATAAAAGTGACCCTCCAAAATACTAATTAAAACAAACTCAATAAACACAACCATGTAAAAAGACCCTGTTGACAAAGATATCCCTTGCCTGGGACAGAAAGCAATGAAATGGATAAGGCATATTGATACTGATACTCGTTCAGTTAATCCAATATATTTTAAAACATATAGTACATCCAAAGTTGTATTGACACTAATCAAGTCTAGTGCTTATATTAGGGCAAGTACGATTTCTGTATTATATTGCTTCAGGTTAACACTTCTAATGCTAATTAATTGGGAGAAACAATAAACAGATACTTGCATATTTTTTCACCCTGAAATGAAGAGAAAAAGTAATAAATTAGCATGATCAGGCCAATACGTCTAACAAAACATTACTTAATGCATTTATGGTTATTTTCGAGCTTAAATCCAATTGAGGTTCAAGTTCGCTGTCCTATGCACACATCTCAGCTATCTGGTTATATGTATTCCAGGTTGTTAGTGAGAGAGAAGTCGGTGTACTACACAATGAGTCGTTAAACTCGCTCTAGGTGAGAACGGGTACCAGGAGGCGAACCTATAATCGACTAGCCACAACCGGGGCCATCTGGGAAAACAGTTTAGTATAATCGAAGATAGACGATGCCCATTCAAAATATCACAGATAATCAACGTACAGCATCGGGTAAGATAGCATGGTAGTAAATATGTAGTTTATGAAGACATATTCCTATATCATATAGATATTGTCAGTTGTATGTCTGCCTGGCAGTCTTCCTGCTTCTGTGATGATAATGATGATGATATTAATATTAATAAAGTTAATAAAATGTGTTGTCGAAAGTAGCAATAAATAAACGTAGACGAACCTCGTGCAAAGCATGCAAACGGAATTACTGGACCGTGGCACAAGGCTAAAAAAGAAACACATCAAATGTAAACAAGGCGAGTTCATGTATCGTTGTTAAAGGGACATTCCCGAGTTTGCTGCAATTTTTAAGATGTTATCGACTAACAGAGACTTTTTAACGACTGTAATTACATATCACATATATTTTTCTGCATAAAATATTAGTGGCTGTATATTAAATGTGTTTCTGATCGTTCTAATATTTGTACTAGGTTAAATTCCATTTTATTTCCTAAAATATGTGTTTTTCGTACGAAATTATTTGAATACAAAATCCAGTTTGGGCTTCTTACAAATATTACGACGACCAGAAACACATTGAATATGCAGACATTGATATTCTAAACAAGAAAATATATTTAATATTTAAGTTTAATCGTAAAAATATTGTATTAGTCTGAAACATCTTACAATGCAGCAAACTCAGGAATGTACCTTTAAACACACAAACACGTGCACATTCACACAGATGCACATATGTATGCATGATAATGGCGTATTTACATGTGTATAGAATAAACGTCACTGCGATAGACATATATGGAAGAGACATACTGAGAGACAGAGATATAGACGATGAATAGTGATAATGATAATGAGGAAAAAGAAAGAAAGAAATGTTTTATTTAACGACGCACTCAACACATTTTATTTACGGTTATATGGCGTCAGACATATGGTTAAGAACCACACATATTTTGAGAGAAAACCCACTGTCGCCGCTACATGGGCTACTCTTTCCGATTAGAAGCAAGGGTTCTTTTATTTGCGCTTCCTACAGGCAGGATAGCACAAACCATGGCCTTTGTTGAACCAGTTATGGATCACTGGTCGGTGCAAGTGGTTTACACCTACCCATTGAGCCTTGTGGAGCACTCACTCAGGTTCAGAGTCGGTATCTGGATTAAAAATCCCATGCCTGGACTGTGATCCGAACCCAGTACCTACCAGCCTGTAGACCAATGGCCTAACCACTACGCCACCGAGGCCGGTCTGATAATGAGGATGCTAAAGTAATTTAAGCAATAGTATCCACCTATACTGATAATGAGGATGCTAAAGTAATTTAAGCAATAGTATCCACCTATACTGCTTTTATTTTATTTTATTTTTACTTCACACATTTATTCACATATTTTACATTAATGTTTTGCTTTTACCATAGTTCGACACCCAATAACCGATGTACTTTTCGTGCTGGGGTGTCGATAAACATTCATTCATTCATTCACATATTTTACACTGTTTAACAGACAATGAGACATTTTTACTTACATGGATCTATTACATTCACGATCTGACGTTTGACGTCTCTGAAATAAAAATAGTATAATTGTTAAAACTGTGTTACGGGAATTTTCAACTGTACATTTAAGGATAGTCTTCTTTGTACGTTCATCGGGGTATGAACAAACCAAATCATCCACACAATGTGTAAATCGGCGAAGCCGTTCTCACATAAGTTTGCGAATGTTTTTTTGTTTTTTGTTTGGTTCCTTTTTTGGTTTATACCCAGAGGAACTTAACATAAATAACAATACTCTAATAATAACACTAAGCGTTCATATTTTATTTTGAATTATATTTTATATCTTGAACAATAACGCTCAGTAAGACAAAGTACCAATATAAATTTAAAGTGGCGTCACCAAGAAAGCGCACACGGCGTGTCACGCGGGCACACACTATGCTATACATCATCACAAGAAAGCGCACACGGAGTGGCACGCGGGCACGCACAATGCTATACGTCACCACAAGAAAGCGCACACGGAGTGGCACGCGGGCACGCACAATGCTATACGTCACCACAAGAAAGCGCACACGGAGTGGCATGCGGGCACGCACAATGCTATACGTCACCACAAGAAAGCGCACACGGCGTGGCACGCGGGCACGCACAATGCTATACGTCACCACAAGAAAGCGCACACGGAGTGGCACGCGGGCACGCACAATGCTATACGTCACCACAAGAAAGCGCACACGGAGTGGCACGCGGGCACGCAAGAAAGCGCACACGGAGTGGCAATGCTATACGTCACCACAAGAAAGCGCACACGGAGTGGCACGCGGGCACGCACAATGCTATACGTCACCACAAGAAAGCGCACACGGAGTGGCACGCGGGCACGCACAATGCTATACGTCACCACAAGAAAGCGCACACGGAGTGGCACGCGGGCACGCACAATGCTATACGTCACCACAAGAAAGCGCACACGGAGTGGCACGCGGGCACGCACAATGCTATACGTCACCACAAGAAAGCGCACACGGAGTGGCACGCGGGCACGCACAATGCTATACGTCACCACAAGAAAGTACAGCGCAGGTTCGTTTTGCACAGTGGTGTCGGGTTTCCTCGTGTAGCGTTGGTACTGGTTAACAACATGTAAGTTTAATGTCATGACTGGACTAAGATTCTGTGGCATCGGATGTAGGAAAACAACTTTTTTTAGACACAGTAGCTTGCAACCATTTGGTTGACGAGGTTTGCCAAGGCGTTACATCTACTTTCCTGTAGCCTTACCCCACATATCAAAATCAATAAGGGGTAGGGCTGAAGGAGACTCGATCTATACTTTCATGCGGTAAACGATGTAAGCGACTACAAGGTAGCAAGCTGACTGCTGGTGCGACACAGAGGAATAAGAGGAGAGCACACATAACTCTTTCATCCTTCAAATATATCGATTCGAGTTGGTTGTGACAAACGGATCCAGGTGCGAGACCGCGACACGAGGCTGACAGCATGTAACTGAATCAGGCGGAGTGCTCACATATATTCTACAAGATTGACTGTTTGTAGCCGTCAATATAACGGAACTGTATATAGTTTACGTATTATAATGATTGACTGGAAATAGCGACCGTAACTGGAAATGATGGCTGTATCGACATCGCAAGAAAGTTTTCATCGTTGGATTTTAAAGTGTTGGTGACTATTAACGTTTTCATTGCCATATATAATTTATATATATAATTTATATAAATACACATATCTATTTTAACCACTTGTTTGTTAATTCTTTGATTACATATAACTTGGTGTGCAGCTTATTATTGTGACTTTGGTTGCCTGTAATCCTAGGTAACGAATTATTTTCAATTTTGGGTATTCAAACGTCACTATACATGTGTGTGTGTGTGTGTGTGCGTGCGTGCGTGCGTGCGTGCCTGTGTGTGTTATGTGTATTCAATTTCGAAAGTGAAATGAATTTTACTTTAGTTATTAAAACATGACATAGTCTAGTAGACTTTCGAGGTAGTTAGAGTAAATGCAATTTCAATTCCACATTACCAAGTATTAGCAATATTTTCAAGGATAGATTAACTGAAAAATATTAATGTCGGTAGTAGTAGTAATAATAATAATAATAATAATAAAGGATTGTCTTTCTCACATAATTTTGCGGATGATTATTTTTTTTGTTCATACCCATATGAACGTAAACGAAATAACAGGCAATACGTATAATTAAATTTGAATCATACAGGCTAATAATAACACTAGAACGTCATAACGCTCAAAGACAACTGGCCCATATAAAATGTCGTCATCAGATATGATTTTCCCAGACGACGTAATTTTTATGTCCATGTTGCTACGTGTGGACCAATGGGATGACGTTACGTTGTAATGAATATAACAGAAATTTAATTATTAATAATAATAACTTACATATTCCTTTTTCCTGGAATGAAACAAATAGTGCATGATTAAGTCATATAAATTAAATGAGTTGACCTTTTGTGTTAAGTATCATTTTGTGTCCTCGGAATTTATTAAATAAACTAAAACACGGAATATATTGTGTGCCTGTGTGCGAATAAGAGAATGTATAAATTCATTTGTTATGTAAGGTGCATACGGCTGATGGAATGACCCTGGCGGGCGTATGGGTAGGTCGACTGATGGATGGCCGGATGGATGGATGCAGAATTACATGCGTATGTGTATGAATAATCTATTTGTTTTCTATATGGCTGCGTGTGTTTACTTTTTGTAAAGTATGTTTGTGTGTAAGCAAGTATGCACGATGGTGATGCTCACAACTATGATGATACGCTTTATTTTAGTGTAAATGGTAAACAAGTAAAAACTAAACGAAGACAAACCCAGTGCAAAGCATGCAATTGGCATTTTTGGACCATGACACAAGGCTGCAAAACGAAAATAAAATGCTGCTGAAAGAGTTTAGGAGTGACTGTTATAAACGCATGCATGTATGATATAACACTTTTAGTGGTATAATATTATTCTTACATAGAGCGAACTGTAGAGAAAAAAAACACGTCTTTAGATTTTAATATACAATGTTTTACACGAGGTAAGAACTCTGCTAACCTGCTAGCCTGAGAGAGAGAGAGAGAGAGAGAGAGAGAGAGAGAGAGAGAGAGAGAGAGAGAGAGAGAGACAGACAGACAGACAGACAGAGACAGAGACAAAGAGACAAAGAGACAGAGTCGGAGAGGTAAGTGTCATTACCTCATAGTAGTATAATATTATTCTTACATAGAGCGAACTACAGAGAAAAAAACGTCTTTAGATCTTAATAAATACAGATTCCACTGTATCCAATGTTTTACACGAGAAGAACTCTGCTAACCTGAGAGAGAGAGAGAGAGAGAGAGAGAGAGAGAGAGAGAGAGAGAGAGAGAAAGAGAGAGAGAGACAGAGATACAGACAGAGAGACAGAGACAGAGGGGTAAGTGACATTACCTTTCTAGAAAATGCATTCATGTCTACCTTATGTTTTGTATTTTTAGTGATGTTTTAAAGACAAATGTACTTACCTGGGTCTATAACGCTCACGATCTGACGTCTGTCGTCACTGAAACAAAAATCGTCGCTGCTGTATTAATTGTGTGGAGAATGTTATAAGGACTGTTTCGGTAATCACACATCACAATGTAGAAGACTATGTAGCTGTCTGCGCCAGTTGCGTGTTTCAGACAATACTGAATGATCACTGATATTACCACAGAGGGCATCCGAATCTCAAATATGCATCTGTATTTTAATTGCGTAAACTTGTTTAAATTCCAACTATATATGTATGCATGTGATATACATAATATAAATCCAGTCTTATATTTGTTTAAAAGCACCAGAGCATATTTTAAACTATGGCTATTAGTATCTAACAAATGATTATTTCTACTTTCAGGAGAGAGAGAGAGAGAGAGAGAGAGAGAGAGAGAGAGAGAGAGAGAGAGAGAGAGAGAGAGAGAGAGAGAGAGAGAGAGAGAGAGCGAGAGCGAGAGCGAGAGCGAGAGAGAGCAATAAATTCACATGCCATGTCCTTTCATGCACCAATTATAGAATACTGGTTGGGGCTGGAAGAACCATGGCCCATACGGTGTTCGAACTAAGAGTGACATTCCGCCCCCTGAATCGTGGAACTCGTGTTGGTAAAACAGAAATGTTTAGTAATAATTTCATTTTTAATCTTCTATTGGACCCAGACATCAGTGAATTGTTCGCAACTCATGTAATTAACTTACTATCCGAAGTGTATACTCACGTATCTCTTTTCCCAATAAATATGGCTGCAATATAAGAACTAGGTAAGCAAAACTTATACTTGAAATATGTATTATTAGTACAATTGACGGAAACGTTCAGCAAATCCCAGGCAAAATGTTTCTTTTTACATTTATGTTCGCTCTTGTGTACAACAATAACAACAACAATAATAACCATTAACTGGGGAATGGGGGAAGCAATAGTAGTAGTAGTAGTAGTAGTAGTAGTAGTAGTAGTAGTAGTAGTAGTAGTAGTAGTAGTAGTAGTAGTAGTAGTCGTCGTCGTCGTCGTCGTCGTCGTAGTAGTAGTAGTATATCGCACGGAAATGATTATTGTGTGAATACTAAACATTATTTTTAAATGCAATAGTAAATTAGACAAAGCAACTGAATACTTACGTTCTGTAGGAATGTCTAAAACAAAAAACGAACAAACAATGATAATATTTAAGACAGAAATTCCATGATCTCATTTGAAACGTGGAAGCAGAACGTTCGGAAGCAATATGATTCTTAAACTACAACCCATATAACTTGTAAAATTGTGACAATCACATTTAGTTGGGGAAGTGTAATATATATCCAAGGCAACAATCATATTATTGATTCAACATATCATGGGTACAATATGAACGATAAAACCGATAACCGTGATCAAGACCGCATCTCTGCACAATGCAGTTAAAGTTTGTTTTGTTTAACGACACCACTAGAGCACATTGACTTACTAATCATCGGCTACTTGATGTCAAACATTTGGCAATTTTGACATATAGTAGCAAGGGATCTTTTATATGCATCATCCCACAGACAGGATACCATATACCACGGCCTTTGATATACCAGGCGTGGTGCACTGGCTGAAACGAGAAATAGCCCAATGGGCCCACCGACGGGGATCGATCCTAGACCGACAGCGCATATTTTGGAAAATAGTGGTTGACTCCATGAATCTCTAATCCAAAGGAGATTATTTGCTGAACAATACATTCTTTTGACCGCTACAGAGAGGAATACTAGTTTGCTAAACAAAACTACCAAAGGGCGGAGCTTATTGAAATCGATAAAGCTTTGACGACATATACTCGTGAATCATTGTCAAAAGAGTAATTACACCAGGTGTTCGCGAAATATAAGTATGTCCTGATCCACTGGTGGCACCTGCGTTAGTGCCAGTCTGTTATAATTAGGCAACATGGGTTTTTTTTCAATAACATTTCAAACTTCAGACGAGGCCTGGTGCCGATGTACAAGCATGCATTATAAAAAAAAATTATGGTTCAGATTTCAAAATTAATATACATTTAACAAGAATAACTCTTGTTTTATATGTATCTTACATTCCTAACATGCTATTTCGATTAAAATTCTGTCGATTATTTTATTCAGTTTTGTTTAATTCTTGGGATGTTTTAAATACTGTTCCATTATCTATTCATTTATAACCAAATCTATAACTTGATGAAATTAGTCACATTATTTACATATATTTAGGCAAACATACTATTGTTAAATAAAACTGGATTGAATGAATGGAAGTTTAACGACACCCCAGCCCAAACACATACATCGGCTATTGGGTGTCAACTTATGGCAAATGCAACAGTTCAAGTGAATGAATTAAATTAAAATGGTGCTACTTTAATAGAAACTCAACTAATACACGGAAATAATGTACTAATAATATAAGGAAATAATGTATTATTCAGCATTGGTGTATAAACACAACGCTGATGATTTTGTTTTCACTATGAGTGCATTTGACTTTGCAACATCGTAATTCATGTATGTAATAGATAGCAAAACACAATTAGGGAAGAAGATGACGTTTGTTTTGTTTAACAATACCACTAGAGCACATTGATATATTGATCATCGGCTATTGGATATCAAACGTCAGGTAATTATGACATATAGTCTTAAAGAGGAAACCTGCTACATTTTTCCATTAATAGCAAGGGATCTATTATGTATGCCATCCCACAGACAGAATATCACGCCTTGGATATACCAGTCGTGATGCACTGGCAGGAACGCAAAATAGCCCAATGGGCCCACTGACGGGGATAGACCCCAGACGAACCGCGCGTCAAGCGAGCGCCTTACCACAGAGCAACCAATACGGGTTGATTGAAAATAAAGACAAAATATCGTCATACTTACGCGAAATAACTTTCTGTACTGAAAACAAAAGTTAAGATGTGATTAAAATAAATGGAAGTTTCTATATCATTGACATTTATTTGTAAAAGCTTAACATATAAATCATGATTTTGTTTCACTAATTTAAATTATAAACGGATTTTAAATCATTTACTTTTTTTAGGAATGGAGAATGGAAGACAAACATAAAATCACCAGTATTCCTCTTTTGAAAACAACAACAACAACAACAACAACAAACCCAAACAAATAAAACAAATAAAACTTAGTCCTGCTGCGTGAACAAACAGTTGCCATGGCATAATTCACTCGACATTCTACGATTTGTGTATCGTGGTATATTTCACCACGTCTGTGCGAAAGCACCTACTGAACATGTGAATATCTCTTTCTAAGATGTGAATACAGATATGCACTGTAATATATTTATCAGAAATACTCATAACAAGCAATGTGCTGCATATATATTACTTATAAATTTAAATATGTACCACATACTATTCCTCATCGATTTTAAAGAATAATAATTGAGTAATAAAATAATAACCACTAGCTAAACAAACAACAAGAAACAAACAAAAAAACGAAACCAGACAATCCAAGAAACAAACATAAAAGAACGAGTAAAATATGTATAGTTTAAACTTACGTTCACCCCAAATATGGTCCAAGAAACCTCTTGTTTCGCTGGAAGATAAATGGACGTAAATATCACGTACAATAAAAGCCTATTCATACACACAACAAAAACAAACACGTCCACCACTATCGAGAATGCTTGAATCTACGACCCATATTACCTTAAGCGAAAGCTATTGATACACCTTCGTGTAGATATAAAACAGAAAGAAGTGTTTTATTTAACGACGCACTCGACAGATGTTATTTACGGTTACGGCGTCAAACATATGGTTAAGGACCACACAGATAATGAGAGAGGAAACCGGCTGTCACCACTTCATAGGCTACTCTTTTCGATTGGCAGCAAGGGATCTTTTATATGCACCATCCCACAGACAGGGTAGTATATACCACGGCCTTTGATACACTAATCGTGGTGCACTGGCTGGGACGAGAAATAGGCTAATGGCCCCACCGATGGGGATCGATCCCAGACCGACGCACATCGATCGAGCGCTGTCCCGCCCCATCGTGTAGATACACACACACAGAGAGAGAGACAGACAGACACACACACACACAGACACACACACACAGACACACACACACACACACACACACACAGACACACATACGTACACACACACAGACACACACACAGACACACACACACACATCCACATACACACAGACACACACACAGACACACACACACACACACACACACACACAGACACACACATACACACACACATATACACATACAGACACAGACCCACACAAACACAGACACACACGCATACACAGACACCCACACAAAGACACAGACACACACACACAGACACAGACAGGCAGACACACACACACACACACAGACATACACACACACACAGAGACACAGGCACACACACACACACACACACACACACACATACACAGACACACACACATAGACACAGACACACACACAGACACACACACACACACAGAGACACACACATACACACACGCACACGCACGCACACACACACATAGACACATCGCCACACACACACACACACACACACAGAGACACACAAACACACACACACACACATACACACACACGCACATACACACACACAGACAGACACACACACACATACACACACACACAGAGACACACACACACACACATACACATATACACATACACACAGACACACACACACAAACACACACACACACACAAACACAAACACACATACACACACACAAAGACACACAAAGACACACACACACACACACACACATACACACATACACACACACATACAACCCCCCCCCCCACACAGACATACACACACCCACATATATACACACACATACACACACAAACACAAACACACACATACACACACAAAGACACACGCGCACACACACACAGAGACACACACACACATACATACACACACACACACACAGACACACACACACACATACACACACACATACAACACACACACACACACACACACAGACACACACAGACAGACACATACACACAGATACACACCCAAAACACACACACACACCACACACACAGACACACACACACACACAGACACACACACACACACAGACACACACACACATACACACACAGAGAAACAAACACACACACACAGACACACACAGAGACACACACACACACACACACACACACACACTCACATACATACACACATACACACACATCTGTAGTCTATTTGTACGGGTTCAACGTTATAAATTACTGTTTCTCTCCATTGTAACTTCATCCAAATGTATTACAAGTTTGTTGATTAATATAACTTGATATCAATTTTCATAGGCTGAAACTACGGTCTGCTACTTTGTTACTATTTCAATAGAGTAGCTATTTGTTTTAGTCTTCTTGCAGATCTACTACTAATTTACACAATTAATTTGATAGATACCCCAAATCAATAATATACACTCACATATCCCTTTCCGAAACGTCTGAAACATAACATCATACATGTAAGTATTGTGTTAATCAATAGTTGTGTGTATAGTTCATGTGTATGTATTCACATTATACATATATATATATACATGTAGTCCTGCAGCAGAGGCTGAAAAAGAGCCGTAGTTTTTTTAGTAACCGGGGCCGGAAGTATAACATTTGACACTGTGGGTGAAATTAATCTGTATGGTTTGGAGTGCATGGAAATATAAGATGACATTTTCTAAAGTTGGTGCGAACAATATGGCGGCCGTTTTTTAAAAATGGCCGCCAGTCATAATAAAAAAACTGTATATCTTCAGAATTACAGCATTTAGAAATGTGATCTTGGTGTCAAAATAAATGTTTATGGGCTCAATGAGTGCATTAAAACTGTTTCTAATACTGTCAGATATTGTATTGACTTATGGCTGATTAAAAGGACAGTAATTATGGTATGAAAACCTAAAAATATTTGTAACATGAAATAGAATTTTTTTAAAATTTATGTCAAATGTTAGTTTTAGATTGTTGCTAAGTTTAGTTAGCATGTTTCAAAAATTATTAAAATAAAATATAACTGCAAATGGTAAATAATTGAATAACATACTAGATCAAGATACCGACATATGTCATACTATTGATCAATGATTTCCCAGTAAAAAAGCGTTGTTGTTATTATACACCTATCAGCATCCACAAACACCTAACCACTATAGCCTGAATAAATACACGAATGGATGAATTAGTGAGTGAATGCGTGAGTGTTTGTTTGAATGAATGAATGAATGAATGAATGAATAAATGAATGAATGAATAAATGAATGAAAGAAAGAAAGAAAGAATGCAAAAATGTTTAGTAAAACTCCAGTACAAAAAACCACAAAAAACCTCGTGGTTCACAAAATGACCTCAATGTGTTGTACATAATACACAGTACAAACTACTCTAATCAGAGTCTTTCTCAACTGACGAGGTCAGACGCAGCCCAGTGGTAAAGCGCTCGCCTGATCGATCCCCGTCGGCTCATTGGACTACTTCTCGTTCCAGCCAGTGCGCCACGACTGGTATATCAAAGTCTATGGGATGATGCATATAAAAGATCCTTTGCTAGTAATAGAAACATGCAGCGGGTTTCCTCTCTTAAGACTATATGTTACAATTATCAAATGTTTGACATCCAATAGCCAATGATTTAAATCAATGTGCGCCAGTGATGTTATTGAATAAAACATACTTTAACTCAACTGACATAACTTGCATTGGTGGATCACATGCAACAAAATAATCTGGTGCATCCCTTGGATACATCTGCATGCTGCTGTACAAGGTCGTCCAATGTCAAGACATTAGCACTTTGAAGTACATGTGTATATAAAAAGGGTCGCCTGGTGCACACCAGGGTTGTCAGCAATTTTGGATCGATTAATGCATATAGTCATAACCCTACCCATTAAGTAGTTTCTCGAAATCAAACTTGGCGGAATCCTCATTCATGGACATGGCCTTTATCGCTATGTCATCTGGTATCAGTGCAGTCTGCATGTGCATTTCTGTTCAGCTGGTGGGCATTTCTTTGCAAAGACACTCTTCTTATAGACAATGTCTCACTGTTATTGAACATGGTCTAAGAAACCTGGTAGCTACCATTGTTATTCCTAAAACAATATTTTCTGTGTTCCCAGGTTTTTAACGACTAAAACTGTTCAACTTTCTTCATTATTATGCATTAGCGTTTCCCATGATCCTAGAAAGAGCTCTCAATGCTGTAGCCAGTTATAGGCAAGATACAGAACTCAAATTACAGTGCTGCATACGGTTTAGCTGGTCATACCTAACAAGTGCTGGTTTATACCAGGTATGACTGGAATATGTTCTTTCATTGCATGTGAGGATATATACAGCAATGTTCTTTAACTATACGAGAACATCACTGCTTATTATCAAGTGTTGTGTTTACTTTGCATGTAGCACAATTCTGATATCGGCCTAATTCGTGTTTGAATGTATTGACTTCACAACTGCCATATTTTGTGATATTTACTTGTCTTGTCCTAATACTGAGACACAGTATCATCGTGCCGTTCAGACTAATACCTAGATATTTGACCATGCATTTTGTATAGACTTATACGGGCTTTGTCTAATACTGAACAGCACTGAAAACGCACCACCAGTTGATGAAAACAAATGTGAATGGGGCGTATATCAGCATTAAAAATATCAATGAATAAGTACCGTACTACCGTACTAGACCATGCATGACGACGAATGACTTACAAAAACGATTGCCTGAAGCTCCATGAAACACAACACCAAACCACAACATATTGCGTGCATAGCATGAAAAACGTAAATTGAATGTGCAAATCATGCTGATTGAGACTATAAAAGATGGTCTTTGAAAAGCCACTTTCATGTATGAAGTAGTCTTTGAAGGAACGTTAAACAAGTGATGTCAAGGTTGACAGCTGAGGAACGTGAACGTGCCTTAGGCATGCTTCAAGTAGGTATTTCGTGTAGAGTCATCGCACAGCGGTTTGGATGCCACCATTCAACAATCACTAGACTCCACAGGAGATACCAGCAGAAGGAACCACCAGGGACCGTCCACGTCCAGACCAACGACGTGTTACGACACCACGACAAGATCGCTATATTGTTTGCCTCCATATTTGTGATCGAACTCTTCCAGCTACCAGGACTGCACCAACTGTTTGGCAGGAAGGTATCGTCATTGGAGATTACAACGTTGGCATGGTGTGCTATTCTCTGACGAATCCCGTTTCCCTTTAAGGAATGCTGATGGTCGGTTGCGGGTGTGGCGTAGGCGTGGAGAACGTTACCACAATGACTGCCCTGTCCAGAAGGATCGATGGGGTTGGGGAGTGTCATGGTGTGGGGCGGGATCAGTTATCATCACCGAACAGCACTCCATATTTGCTATGGCAGAATGAGTGTCATTTACTACCGGGATAACGTCTTGCAAAATCACGTCATTCCCTTCTTTCATCAGCATTGGGATATGCACACATTTTAGCAAGCCAACGTCCGAGCGCACACAGCATGTGCTACAACAGTATCTAGCGAACAATAATGTCCCTTTGCTTGAATGGCCAGCACTGTTCCCTGATTTATCGCCAATAGAGCATCTTTGGGATTATCTTGGTCAACGCATCTCATATCGTCCACAAATGAATAACCTTAGAGAACTGGAACACGCACTACAGCAGGAGTGGACTGCTATCCCCCAGAATATTATTCGCAGACTTATCGGGTCGATGAGAAGACGTTGCATGGCTTGTGTTGCTGCAAATGGTGGTTATACCCTCTATTGACTTTTCATTGTGACCCCACGTGTCTTTCATACGTAGATGAATTAAAACTAATCAAAGATTGTGCATCCTTTTTTTTGTTTATTTGTATTATCAATCATCCATCTGTTGCTGTTCACAACAAAAACATTTATTGCTCAGGTATTCTTTTCGAAATCCAAACATTTCTTGGTGGTGCGTTTTCAATGCTGTTCAGTGTATTATTATTATTATTATTGTTATTATTATTATTATTATTATTATTATTATTATTATTATTATTATTATTATATGAAAACAATATATGCCAGTCTTAACTGGTTTACATCAACGCATGCTATATATGACCAGCTAAGGAATAAGCAATACAGTGTCATTATTTGGCTGTGACACGGAAAATGTTCGATTTAATGATGAAGAAAGTTGACCAGTCGTAATCAAATGCAAACTTGGGAGCACAAGGAATATTGTTTTAGAAAAAAAAGTTGGCGGCCACCTTGCTTGCAAATGGTAATTTCATGGTAAAGTTGCATTTTTACAAAGTTTTCAAATTAAGTTCACTGACAAATCATGCACATAAATGAAATGTATAATGATTTCACTTTCTGAAACAAACATAGTGGTCACTTCCTTTTTTAAAATTGCTTACTAGAATATTGACAAACCATATGCATCACAAAAACGTTTTATGGTTTTGTAGGGACAGCATCTCTTCAGTCACATGTTTTGTCCCATCAGTTACACTAGAAAATTAAGCAGTATTAAAAGTGGAAGATATATTTCTCTCAAAACTGATCTTAATGCAGAATTGCAGTATGTAGCTAGTAAAAGGGATGTATACAGACCTATTTCTTTCAAGGTGAGATACTGATTACAACTTCAGTACACTCTGTCAAAAGACGTGGCCCGTAAACGTAAGTGCGCAGTGTGCTTAGAAAGAGTACAGAAGTGATATGGAACGGAATTCGATGGGGGACGGAATTCGATAGTTTAGGATACTTCCCATTTAATATATGATAGACCGCACCATTATTTATTTAAATTATTTTAATTTTCTACTACACATTGGGAATTATTGATCAAATCACAATCGAATTCACCAAATAAGCTACCCAAAATGAAGACAGCTTTAACCTACATAGCAGTGATGACTCTACCGGTTGATGACATCGCGAGACATCACCATTCCCAAACGTGAATTTGGAAATGCTGCCGAAAGTGGTTTTAAAAAGAAAAAGGTTTTATGGGTATGTTGTATCCAAGCTAATGAACCAGGTGTCTGCCCATTTCTTGTGCTTCAAAGTGATCATGCTTTGACAATAGTTAATCATGCAGAACATCAGCCAATACATGAACCAGATGATTATGTTGTATGTGAAGATGATAGTGAGATGAAGCTGTCAGTGTACCAGATGATTATGTTGTATGTGAAGATGATAGTCAGATGAAGCTGCCAGTGTACCAGATGATTATGTTGTATGTGAAGATGATAGTCAGATGAAGCTGCCAGTGTACCAGATGATTATGTTGTATGTGAAGATGATAGTCAGATGAAGCTGCCAGTCTACCAGATGATTATGTTGTATGTGAAGATGATAGTGAGATGAAGCTGCCAGTGTATCAGATGATTATGTTGTATGTGAAGATGATAGTCAGATGAAGCTGCCAGTGTACCAGATGATTATGTTGTATGTGAAGATGATAGTCAGATGAAGCTGCCAGTGTACCAGATGATTATGTTGTATGTGAAGATGATAGTGAGATGAAGCTGCCAGTGTACCAGATGATACCTAGTATGAAGACGGTAGTATGCATAGCACTGTGTACTCAATTTATATATTACCCTCAGTGGTTTTCGTGTTATGGATTTGATAACAATTCATTCATTTATTCATTATTCATTTATCGATTTATTCACTCATTCATTCGTTCATTTCATTCATTCATTCATTCATTCATTCATTATTAATTCATTATCAATTCGTTATTAGTTTGTTAATGGTTTGGTATTGTAGTTGTAGTAAATTGTGAGTGCTAATAGCTCTATAATGATAACAATATTTACTCAATGAGCAATGAATTGATCAGTGGTATCGCGTGTATACCTCATCTTGATTTATCATTTTAGACGAACAGTTACAATTTTAGGTTCAATTTTGTTTTCGTATTCTTCACAACATGTTAACTAAACTTATCAACCATTAAAAATTAATATTGAATTTAAAAAGTGTCTTTTCAACACAAATTATTACATTTTCGTGCCAAAAACACTGCCATTTTCGTCAGCCATTTTAACTGTTTGACAACCAATTATCTGATTGTATAACAAACCATTTTAAGGAACTTAATGACTCCATAAACATCAGTTTTGAAACCATAATCACCTTTCGAAGTGTTGTAGTTCTAAAGAAATACAATGTTATTGATGGACTAGCGACCATTTGGCAAAATGGCCGACATCTTGTTCGCACCAACTTAGAAAATGTCATCTCATATTTTCATGAACTCTGCACCCCAGAGATTAATTCTCACCATGGTGACAAATGTTATACTTCCGGCCCCGGTACACTTCACTTTTGGGGGCCTCTGCTGCAGGAACAATGGCAGAAATGTATGTGATAAATAACTTTCAGAAATAGCCACATGGGTAAATCAAGTTAATGCCCAACCCATACATACGGTATAATCTGAATGTATAATAATCATGCTCGCCATCCGCAATACAATATTATATTATAATGAATTTAGCGTAAAATTATCAGCTGATTTGTCAAATAAGTTGTAATGTTGGATTGAATGTCTGTAGTGTTGAATGAGCTGTCTATATGTTCCCAGTCAAATTCTCACAATATGAACCGATTTTTGATGTAGTCATTATTTCTTGTTGTAATCTGTGTGATCCTTTATTTCTTACTATCAGTATACATTATGCACTACAGCAATACGAATATTACAAACCCGAATAATTTTACACAATACAAATCTGAATGTGTAAGACATTCAATGCTAACTACTATAATCCTTTAAATTGTGTGTTAAAGAATCGGCTGTTAAAAATGTCTAACCTCGAGCAAAATCTATTGGACAGCCAAAAGTCCAGCGTATCCCACAATTATCTGTAAACGAAAAAACAACTTAATGATGTTGATTATTACAAGTAATTCATTCATTCATTCATTATTCATTCATCATTCATTCATTCATTATTCATTCATCATTCATTCATTCATTATTCATTCATCATTAATTCATTCATTATTCATTCATCATTAATTCATTCATTATTCATTCATCATTCATCATTCATTCAAAACAATGAGAATAGCAAGGAAAGCATAGAAGGGAATAGACACATTTACTGATGTAGATCTAGTTTTATGATGTGGAGGCAAATGCATTCACATATACTAAATGTCTCATTGATACACAGCGGGACATTTAGTAATATTATTTCAAAATCTAGACCCAATTTATCATAATAAAACACTACAACAATGCAATCGTGTTCTTTCTTTCTCGCCAATCGAGTGATTCAGATAAATGTGCCTTAAATGCACATTATGTCAATGCATACATTTTATTTGATGACATACCGTGTTCTAAAATGAACGTCTTCTACCATGACGATAAGGATACGATCGGAAACTAGGACTGATTCTATTTGTATACTGAGTCAAATTGAAAAAATCCGCAACAGTTTCATCTTGGCTAATAAGCAAACATGACAGAAGAATGTGCTAGATACGGTATTATTGTATGACGTCCAAAGAAAGAATAGAAAATGTCTTTGATGCGCCCACAGCATTCGTCAAAACCTCAAACAGTCAAAATGATTATTCACAAGCAGGGTCGTCTGATGAAATCTCAGGTTCAGTAGCGCGTATGCCCTCCATGTGTACCCACAACTGCAAGGCAACGCCTCCTCATTGACTTCCTGATGCGTGTAAAGACTACATTAGGGATACGGCGCTATTGTTCCTCTAATGAGGCACCAAGTTCCTGCAAAGTCTGTGAAGGGTTCCTGAGAGTGCGCAGGCATCGTCACAGCACATCCCAGACATGCTCGATGGGATTCAGGTTGGGCGACCTTAAAGGCCAAGCCATAACATTGATGCCCGCTTTCCTCAGGTAATCCCTTGTCAGGATGGCCGTGTGAGGTCTGGCGTTGTCATGCTGAAAGATCAGGCCTGGACCATGAGCTGCCATGAAGGGCACACGTTCCTGGGCCAGCCCCTGGTCGCGGTATGCAGCAGCGTTGAGCTTCCCACGGATGACAAGAAATCGAGAACGGCCAATTCCACAGAAATCACCCCAAACCATTACACTTTCGCCTTCGAATATGTCCATTTCACTGACACAACACTGAGCATGACGTTGACCACGTCGTCTCCAAACCCTCTGCCTGCCATCGGCAAATCGCAGCGTGAATCTTGATTCATTGCTAAACACGACTCTATTCCATTCGCTATGAGTCCTACGCAAAAGTCGATGAAATTGGGTCAAAATGGTTCCAACATATGGGCGCCGTGCGTGGAGGTGAGCGGTTCGCAGCCAATTTCGGATCGTTTGCGCGGACACCCGACGTCTGAAAAGTTCATTACTGGTTGCTGTAGCTGTCATGAAACGGTTACAGAGGTAACGTATTACAATGTATCACGCAATCACTGTATACATTGGAAAGATATGATGACTAGATAAATCTCCATATTTCGGTCATTGACCAAAAATATAGGTCACGTGACATAAGCCCGACCCGACTCGGGTATTTCAGAGTAGTTTTCAGTAAAAAATACTCTTTAAATCATTTGTTGAAGTACAGTAAATACAAATAATTTTTAGTTTTGCGATAACAATACAAAACTTGTATATTTATTTATGAATTGGAGTTTAGAAACGCTGTTTTAATGTAAAAGAATGTGATAGCGTCTTACAAATAACGTCATGTATCTTGTATGACGTCATACCACAGAAGCCTTGCTAGGTTGACAATACTCGATTTGCGTACACAAAACTAGAATAAATAATGATTTTCCGGTCGAATGACGAATGCAGGTTGGCAGAGCCTCGCTGCATTCATCATTCTAACCTTTGCAGGATAATTCTGATATCTTGAGACAGTAACCAGTTATTCCCTATATGGCGGTCATCTGCCTGTGACGTTACACGTGGTGCCCGTACGCTGCACATTTGTGAGGCGTGACATCGAAACAGGTCGTAACAAATATCATTTTAATGTGTTTTTTTCGTTGTCAGACTACTGTGAGCAAGTGACAATGAAAAAACGGGTGCTATTGTAGTCACATGACTAGTGACACGTGCAAAACTACTTTTGCCTCAATTGTGCTGTGCACGTGCTATAGATCGGGCCACGTGGGCTGTGATGGGCTTCACATGGAGTGTAGACATTGTCATTACAATGTTTATTTCTGGAACATACCTGCTTTCAACACTCATTGACTTTATTAAAGTTTTAGATTGTGAAGTTTTTAATTTTGACTCAGTATATTTTAATGAGCCGATATATACACAGTATGTAAAGCAAAGTGACAATGACAACACGATAAATAATCTATATAGTTTACCTATAGGATTGAATCGCTTTTCTGGTATTAACATTATTGTTAGAACACACACATGCGCACTTAAACACTATTTAAGTCAATACTTACGAGTATCACCCACGAAACTTCTTGTATCACTGAAACAAGAATTTTAAAATTGTCAGACTTTATGAAACTACACATTGAAATTTACCTTAATATGTAAATGCTTCCATTGGAACCATTTAATGTATCTGACTGATGACAAGTAAAACAATTGTTTATATTCATGTGTATTTGATTGTATAGTGAGTAATCGTCACAACGAGTTCATAGCATGGCCAATATGTCTTGACTTTTGTCTTTCGCACAGTCCTTGGCCCTTTGTCCACCTGTAAATATCTGCCGGGCTGTTTCTATTTATCTCTGTATGTCGGCGTGGCCGAGTGCCGCGTGTGTTGAATGCGTGCGTCAAATTAATTGTGTGCGTGCTTGTGTGTGTGTGTGTGTGTGTGTGTGTGTGTGTGTGTGTGTGTGTGTGTGTCAGATAGTAAACTAAACCACTTACATGTCACGTTTTCCAAAAAGGGCTACAATCGAAGCTATACTACTTGCAATACCAGCCAACTCTGTTAAAATATAATTAACATGATTTACACATCGTCACACTATATCATACAGGGTTATGGCGTCTGGAATAGGACAAGTCATCAAAATAATGACGTAATCTCTACATGGCGGGACGTAGCCCTTTCGTAAAACGCCGCCTGATACGTGGTCTCTTTGGGATCGATCCTTGTCGGTGGGCCAATTTTGATATGTCTTGTATACCAAAGGCTGTGGTATGTGTTGCCCTGTGTGTAAACTGGTGCATTTAAAGGAACATTTGTCACTAATGCGTCAACACAATATGTCAAAATAACCAAATGTTTAACATCAGTCAACGATTAATAAATCAATGTGCTCTAGTGGTGCCTTTCAAGAAAACACTATTTAATTTTTTACAAGCACTGCACTTTTAAAGTTACGGTTTCTGGTTATTAGCGCACATTAAAAAAACAGCAAAAAAAAAAGAAAAAAGAAAAACCTTTTAAAAACCCACCAAGAAACAAACAAAACAAATGTGTGTGTGTGTTCGCAATCAACGGATATCATCAAAAGTGTACGCTCAGTTCGCCGAGTATGTAGCCATTGCTTGAACAATGTTTTAACGGCTGGCTGTTCTCAGTTTGTGAAACAAAAGCCCAATGTGTGTTAGAATCAAGCTTTAGCAGCACAGTGTAAACAATGCCAACATCTTCTATCTCGATTCTTTTGCAGCACAATGTAAACAATGCCAACATCTTCTATCTCGATTCTTTAGCAGCTCAATGTAAACAATGCCAATATCTTCTATCTCGATTCTTTAGCAGCACAGTGTAAACAATGCCAACATCTTCTATCTCGATTCTTTAGCAGCACAGTGTAAACAATGCCAACATCTTCTATCTCGATTCTTTAGCAGCACAATGTAAACAATGCCAACATCTTCTATCTCGATTCTGTGTCTCCCTGAGATTGTTACACGGATTACTACTATACCTTCTTCGGGTTAACACAGTCTGTGAATTAACCAGACATATTTTATTTCACAATAACAATATTTATAAGAGCATAATTTACAAGCCTATATAATTTAATTGAAGATTATACCACCACCAAACAGTCAATTTTGTGCACTCAAACTTTGGTTTCACGAAAATGGACATACCCTTTTGTGGTTCTAATAGGTTCTATATTACAAGGACGTGACAGTACTAGTACATATTGGCTCGTACATAGGTTAGGGGAGAGGGGCAGAAAACTTCAAGTCCCCAGATCAGCACCAAAAATTATTTCTTTTTATTTAAAATAGTATTTGACTAGCTGGAGCAGATTTGCATTACTGTGCCCTAATTATTATTATTATTATTATTATTATTATTATTGCATTTCATACTTTAATTCTTTACGGTTTTTAGGGTACATGCCACCAATTAAATCACGAAGACATCAATTTAACATGTGTGGGTAAAACGGCTATACTTACCGTTTCAATCAACATATGCACTAGTATATGAATACTATCACCGCTCACCCTTACAGTAAATAAAAAAACCCATTGGGGTTAACTCCTAGTTTCAAACATATCGGGTGACGCCTTTGACCACCCGAGTTCCGCACAAAAATACAATTCTATTTTAGTACAATCCAAACATGACAACAAACACTGTCATATTTATTGTCAGCGGCAGAACTGGTATCGTAAATAGAGAATACTACACGAATTTCAGTTTAATACCATTTTCGAATGTACTAGTTCATAAAAAAATGGTATTAAAATGAAACGAGTGTAGTATTTAATTTATTACCTACCTATAATTATTGTTTAGAATTCATGAAAAAGTAAAAAAAGAAGTAAACATTCAGAGCAGCTAGTGTTCGAGCGTTAGAATAGGCCCCGCCCACAATCGAGATTAATGACCCAGATTTGGATTTCACAAATAGTTTATTCGACTGCGGTTTTAAAACTACTTCGTGTTACTGAGAGTAAAATCAGCACTTAGTTCAGCCAGGTGGTTGGTTTTTTTTTTTTTTTTTTTTTTTTTTTGGGGGGGGGGGGGGGGGGGGGGTTTATTATGTTTGCGAACTATTTTGACTGGATTAAGAAGTAGTTATTCTTTTTAACATGAAGCGCATAAACCAGTCTGGCGGACGTTTTTCTGCTCGGTTTGGCTGAACTCAGCACTGCTTTCAATAAGAAATGTACAAAATCGTACGTCTCATTGTGTTGACCCCATTCTCCCTTAATGAGCTGTTGGCAAATCGCATTAGCGTTTATATTCTAGCTTTGTTAAGCAAAACGGTATCTCACAATGTGACGTATGATTTTGTTATTAAACTCCGTTATCTCTCACAGGTATGTAATAAACTGTGATATTAAAAGTTGGGTAGACATCGAACTTTGACTGGGTGAAATGCTATCTGGTATACGGATACCTTTAGGCTACGTGTGGTCATGTTTGTGAATATCAGCGAAGTATGCATCAGCTATTCATGTTACTAATCACATTTAAGCTGCGAATAAGAATAGACATACACTTACTAGAAGCGCCGCTTAGAACTGTCATTGCGTCAAGATCTAAAAACAGAAAGCAAGTGTAACATGTGATTTTTTTCATTTAAGAAACGACATTATATAATTATAGCATATAACTTTTCAATGTTGGATTAGTCATTGTTTCTTAATACTGTTTTTCTCTTCTTTATGTAGAAGAATACTCTGTGCGTCATTAGCCCCGATGCAATAATAAAAACAAACTTCTATATACAAATACAAATAGTTTTGAAGAGAGTGTTTGGCCGTACATTTCCTTAACTACAGTTAATTGGGCTACCATTTCCGAGCGGTTAAGATCCGAGCCAAGCGAATCAGTGTAGTAAGTTCGAATCCAGCCAACTGATACTTTTTGTTTTTAAATATCGTACGTACACGTTACTTGGTTGCGCCTCCACCAACCCGCCCCCCCCCCCACCCCTCACCACTCAACCTCATTTGTGTGTGTGTGTGTGTGTGTGTGTAGATCTGTGTGCGTGTCTTTTTGTGTGTATGTTTGTGTGCGTGTGTGTGTTAGTGTGTGTCTGTTTGTGCGTGTGTGCATATGTGTGTGTGTGTGTCTGTGTGTGTGTGTGTGTGTGTGTCTCTCTCTCTCTCTCTCTCTCTCTCTCTCTCTCTCTCTCTCTCTCCTCTCTCTCTCTCTGTCTCTTTATCGTGTATGTGAGCGTGTGTGTGTGTGTGTGTGTGTGTGTGTGTGTGTGTGTGTGTGTGTGAATGCAAGCTGAATAATAAAACTCACTCACGTTGGATTTTATCCACAACGGCTAAAAATAGAATAAACAGAAAATGAAACCATAAATAAAAGCAATGGCACTGTTTATATTCACACCAAAGTAGTAGTTAATTTATTTTCCCTGTTGTTTTTGTTTGTTTGTTTGTTGTTGTTGTTTTTGTTGTGTTGTTTTTCGTTGTTTTTTCTTTTCTGGCTATCGCATGTGAGGGGTAAAGGGACATTCCTGAGTTTGTTGCATTGTAAGATGTTTCCGACTAATAAAATATTTTTTACGATTAAACTTACATATTAAATATATTTTCTTGTTTAGAATATCAGCGTCTGTATATTCAATGTGTTTCTGGTCGTCTTAATATTTGTAAGAAGCCCAAACTCGATTTTGTCTTCAAATAATTTCGTACGTACGAAAAAATATTTTTTAGGAAATAAAATGAAATTCAACCTAATACAAATATTAGAACGACCAGAAACACGTTTAATATACAGCCACTAATAATGTATGCAGAAAAATATATTTGATATAGTCGATAACATCTGAAACATTGCAGCAAACTCAGGAATGTCCCTTCAAGTCTTTCGAAAGCCTGAAACACGATTTTGCCTGATGTTTAACAGAATCTATTTCATGTCAGATCTGCCTCATATCCCTAATTATGGTCTTGTAAGTATGTTTGATTATCTAGGAAACATATCGACGCAAATGTTGCGTCGGTCCACCTCCGTCAGAATTATTGTGGTTTGGACATCCAATTACCGATTATTATCAGTGCGCTCTAGTGGTGTCCTTAAACAAAACTATCGCGTTTTAAGAAATCGACTGAACTGTGTGTTTAATAACATCGGACTCACCTTCGGCTGCATGTTTCAGTGTTTCAATCACGTTGCGTTTCACCACTGAAAATAGTTTATCAGTTTTGTTTTACATACATGTACATTCTTTTCTTTTTTTGAATTAAGACAGGTCGTCCTACAGAGAAATACGTTTGGTAAAACAAATGTGCTGGAATAATTTTATTCCACTGAAAATAATATTAACATTTCTGACGATTCTCGATGAAATTATGAAATTACTTTTGTTCGTGGTGGTATAATGTTCGTGTAATTTGTGGAGAACTGCAATCAACACATTTAAGAACCCACGAAAATATGTACTCATGGTAGTACTAAACCAAATAACTTCCGGCTGGGTCAAAGTTCGAGGTGCACCCAACTTTTGATAGAGAAGTGAACACCACAAGTCCTGTGATTGGTTATAAATGTGAGTGTGTTGGTTGTAAAAAAAATTAGTGTCAAATAGCCTTGTGCTTGGAACATGTATGGGGTACCTGTAAAAAAAGTACTCAAATTTTGTGCGGAACTAGGGTAGTCATAGACGCTACCCGTTATCTCAGAAATGAGCAGCTTGACACCCACTTTTTTGTGATTCACTTTAAGGGTGATGGGTGGTAGTATTTATATCCGTGGCGTTTATGTCGATTTATACGTTGCAGGTAGGAGTTTTAGCCACATATGTTACTATTGTCGTCTATGGGATTTGATTTGGTAGTATACACCCTATTGCACATATTCAGTGCATAATAAAAAATATTATGATTTTGTGATTTTATTTAATTAAACTATACTGGTTGATTAATTAGCTGTCACTGGACCACGCAAGTTCACAATGACCTTGACCTTGACACTAATCACTGTACATGGCTCTGAATGGAGTTTGAATCAAAGTTAGCACTGAGGAAAAGTTGGTTTTGGCCTATAATTCATACTGTAAATATTTCAATAATTTCTTTTTACATGGTATTTGACTTGCCATATACAACTACTCTTAAATATGGTGTTATATATAGGCAACCTGAATAAAGATTTTAATAGCTATTTATTTTTATATTAAAAATAACATGTGTCAATAGTGGGTTAATGTCTTTAGTTTCCATTAACATAGTTAATTTTTCATGTATGAAATTCTGAAAACTCAAATTTGTAAAGAACTTGATTTTTATTGTCATTTTGACATATTTATAGGGTGCTAAGTTATATTTTAGACAAGTTTGTAGTTTTATGCAAAATTTAAAATAAATTTAAAGAAAAACTTCACCAAAGACATAATTAAATTTGTTGTCACTATTGTGCCTTCTGTTCTTAGTTATACATAACAATAATCTTGTTAAACATACCTTTAGATCTCCAGATCAAATATTTTTTTTAATAATCACTTTGTTTGCTCTCATGAAGACCATTTTAGGTTTATACTGGATTCAGAACCAATTTTGTTTCAGATTTGATTATCTGCCTTCGAGTAAGTTGGTAATTTATTTTATTGTTAAAGCTGTATTACCCAGTGTTACTAGCTAAATAAAATGCTGGATTACTGATTGTAGAAATACATCCAATATACATATTGTATTGATCTGGATTAGAAAATAATGCAATAAAATAGATGTTCGGGTAATTATGTCATTTAAAAGTAGTTTTTTAAAGTAATTAATCAAAAATAAATGTGTGAAAGCTGGATCATAATTCCAGATATCACAAATATTAAAAGCTCCAACTACAGTAGGCTACAAATAAAATATAGTCAGGAATATGGTTTTGATGGTTCATTATGAAAATCAGCATGGCTGATGGATTTGAAATTCCCACACCTGTTACTTGAAGACGGCCACACCCTGCATACAGGATTTCCTCCCAACACTAATGTCCAGAACATTAAGTTATTACTTCATACAGGTACAGTCATGTTGGTGTTTCCTTCCTCAGACAGTGTATTTTTTTAATACTGATATTTCTTTGATGTACCTGTTCAGGTCTCCTAATCTAGGGGTCAGTCAAGTGCATGTGTTTCAATGGAATACTTTAAAGGAGTAGAGGTACTCTGATTATCTTTGTTGTCTCTACATATATGCCTGAGTACCCACACCAAACTGACAGTAAATATCTTCAGGAGTTTTATTTTAAAACATTTTGTTGTTTAATATGACATATTGCATTTGTACAAAACTGTATACAATATATATGCCTTATGAGGTGTACATTATATTAGGTTGCACTGTAGAAACAACAGATTCAGTGAGGCTGTCACTTTATGTCAGAATACACCAGATCCTGGTTGTCATAAAAACACATAGCTGGACACTTTTTGAAAAATGTATGTTATCAGTATAGGTAGTACTAAACCAAATAACTTCCGGCTGGGTCAAAGTTCGAGGTGCACCCAACTTTTGATAGAGAAGTGAACACCACAAGTCCTGTGATCGGTTATAAATGTGAGTGTGTTGGTTGTAAAAAAAATTAGTTTCATCTGGGCTAAAAATGTATGCAATTTTATTTCATCTAGTACCACTGTGTCAAATAGCCTTGTGCTTGGAACATGTATGGGGTACCTGTAAAAAAAAGTACTCAAATTTTGTGCGGAACTAGGGTAGTCATAGACGCTACCCGTTATCTCAGAAATGAGCAGCTTGACACCCACTTTTTTGTGATTCACTTTAAGGGTGAGGGGTGGTAGTATTTATATCCGTGGCGTTTATGTCGATTGATACGTTGCAGGTAGGAGTTTTAGCCACATATGTTACTATTGTCGTCTATGGGATTTGATTTGGTAGTATACACCCTTATAGTGTAGTAGAGTTGTGACATATAGTAGTAAAACAGTGCAAACTGTGATACTAACATGCCACATGGCATGCAGGATATCATATGTAGAGTAAAATTTGATATAGAACAACCTTGCCAGGTGACGTCATAATTCAAAATGGCCACCAATTATCCATTTCTCGCTCTATTTGTATCACCTTTAATATATTAGCTGCCATGACACATTTTAGACAATGTTGTTAATTTGTTATCTGTTATATATTAATCGTATCTTGAAAAATATTAATACACTGAACGAAAAAATAAACGCGTCTAATCATAAATAACCCTAAATATCAATGAAACGCTTTCTTTGTTTTAATTTAATTTTAGTTTATTGATTCCAGAAAAATATATATATATAATAGTGCCAGGGTTGGGGCCCTTGTATCGCAACTTTCAGTCATTTAATATGTTAAACATTGTACATAAGCGAATAATACTCACACACACACACACACACACACACACACATATATATATATACATACATACATATATATATATAGATATATATATATATATATATATATATATATATATATATATAGGTATCACTAATTCTAATTAAACAGTAATAATGAACATAGATACATTTAAAAACATAGTTTATAGTTTTATGGGGTTAACAGAGAAGATAGAATAATATATATATATATATATATATATATATATATATAAAGAGAATGAAGGCGAGAAAGAAAGAAGAAAGACAGATTGAAGGAAAGAAAAAGAAAATTAATTTAAAGAATAAATTTCGAAATAGTACATTTATCACTAATATTATTATCATCATCATCACTATCATTATTACAATTAGTACTACTGTATTATTATTATTTCACACGTATTGGGATACTATATAAGATGTAATTTAACTTAATATTAATGAAACTTGACACGGATGCATGCATGTCATAGTGGGTCAATTGAAAATCGGGACATAAAAAATTAATATCTCCCCATAGTGACCGCTATTTTTAATTTCAGAATTGCCGTCATTTTGAAAAACATAATGACCGCTATTAGCCACAATTTGTATTGAAAGGATTCTAAGGCACATAAAACCATGATACCAAAACCTATAGCCAACAAAATCATATGATACTAATAACTTGGTTTTGTTTTAAACTTGTGTCATAGTACCTTGAAAACACTAAAATGTCAGTATTCATTTGCCACCGCAATCTAAAAGAATACACAATTCATTATCATTTCCACCACAAAATATTTGGCTGGTACGGTCTATTCTAAGAACACGAGTACCAATGTTTTCATTTACTCTACATACATGTGGAAGTTGGAAACCAGTAGAATCCTCACAGACATCAATACAGTTATAGTTAAGTCAAGAAACTTGGACCAAAATATGAAATCGGGTGCATTACCCACCCTCACCAAAATACTAGAGTCTTCTGAATTATGAGATTATGAGTGCAACATGTTTTCGTCTGCGAACTGTATAGGTAGTACTAAACCAAAGTTTTTTTTTTTTACAACCGACACACTCACATTTATCATCAATCACAGAACTTGTGGTATTAACTGCTCTTTCAAACGTTTGGCTTAGTACGACCTTAATACTTGCGTTGGATAACGCAGGTGCATCAATGAGATCGTTTTTGATCTGTTGTATGTCCCTTGATGTTTAATATGAATATATATAATATACATGTATAATACTATCTTTGTTCCACGGATTTAAGTGCGAATTAATTGGGGAGGTTTTTTTTCTGTCCTTGTGTGTGTATGTATGTATGTATGTATGTATGTATATATGTATGTATGTATATATGTATTCATGTATGAATATCTATATATTGTATGTATGTCGCGGTTGACTGTTACATACATAGATATTAATGCACTGACACAGGGGATAATTAAATCCTTTCTGGCCTCACAAATTTTCTCATGCCGTTGCTGGGACCCGAACCTGTGGCACCGAATCGCCCGCAAATTGCTAGACTAACCACGATGCGCTCCGAGCTATCGAGGCATCCATAAAAAGGATGCTCTTCGACTTAACCACATGCATGGGGCCTACAATCCACACGGTCGATCCCACTTACGTGCACGAAACAGTGGGCAGACCTGGCACTGGTTAGTATGTATTGCTGTATGATTATCTATATATTGTATGTATGTCGAGGTTGACTGTTACATACATAGATATTAATGCACTGGCACAGGGGATAATTAAATCCTTTCTGGCATCACAAATTTTCCAATGCCGTTGCTGGGACTCGAACCTGTGGCACGGAATCGCCCGCAAATTGCGAGACTAACCACGATGCGCTCTGAGCTATCGAGGCATCCATAAAAAGGATGCTCTTTAACTCAACCACATGCATGCCCCCCCCCCCCCCCCCTCGAAAAAAAGCAGGAAAGCATTATAGAAACTTAAAGAAAATTCCCTTCTTAACTGTTTAAGGAGTTTTAGACTCTTAAATACTCAGTTGTCCCCCCTCCCCCCCCCCCCCCCAAACCAAAAATCCTAGCTACGGCCCTGGACCCATATTCACAAAAAGGTGTAAATTTACGTCTACGACTAGCACTTACGTCTGCCGTACATTTACGTTTACGTGCAAGAAGCACCTTATTCTCAAAGACGGTCGTAAATGTAAACGTAACTTAGTTGGACGTAAATCTACGATTTAACACTCTCACTGGAGTAATTAATAAAAACACATTAGAAACGATAGCTACCGGGTAAATAACAAATGCGCAAAACATCGCGAACAGTGAACCGTGGTATTTTGGGTATTGGTGGGGATCCGCGTTTTGGTACGAACTTGAGGACATTTCTTAAAAAGGAAAAGATAACTCAGGAGAAATTGGCTGAGTCGAAAACATCCGTTCGATCACCAACAAAATTATGTTCAATCCGTGGGCGTTCGCCATCACAAACTGCTTCAATTATTGGAAATGCTGCTAGTTTCCGTAAATACTAGCAACTTTACACGTTTTTGTTGTTTCGTGAATAGCTCTTACGTTTACGTGTAAAACTAGGCTTACGATGTTTTGTGAATATGGGTCCTGATGTTTGTGTATACGCAAGTATGCACGATGGTGATGCTCATAACTATGATGATAAGCTTTATTTTAGTGTAAATGGTAAACAAGTAATAACTAAACGAAGTCCAAGCCAGTGCAAAGCATGCAATTGGAATTTTTGGACCGTGACACAAGGCTGCAAAATAAAATAAAATACTGCTGAAAGAGTCCAGGAGTGACTGTTATAAACGCATGCATGTATGATATAACACTTATAGTAGTATAATATTATTCTTACATAGAGCGAACTGCAGAGAAAAAAAACGTGTCTTTAGATCTTAATAAATACAGATTCCACTGTATCCAATGTTTTACACGAGGTAGAACTCTGCTAGCCTGAGAGAGAGAGAGAGAGAGAGAGAGAGAGAGAGAGAGAGAGAGAGAGAGAGAGAGAGAGAGAGAGAGAGAGAGAGAGAGAGAGAGATAAGTGACATTACCTTTCTAGAAAATGCATTCGTATCTACCTTATGTTTTGTATTTTTAGTCATGTTTTAAAAACAAATTTACTTACCTGGGTCTATAACGGTCACGATCTGACGTCTGTCGTCACTGAAACAAAAATCGTCTCTGCTGTATTAATTGTGTGGAGAATGTTATAAAGACTGTTTTAGTAATCACACATCATAATGTAGAAGAATATGTAGCTATCTGTGTGCCAGTTGCGTGTTTCAGACAATACTGAATGATCACTGATATTACCACAGAGGGTATCCGAATCTCAAATATGTATCTGTATTTTAATTGCGTAAACTTGGTTAAATTCCAGCTATATATGTATGCAAATGAATGAATGAATGAATGAATGTATGTTTAACGACACCCCTGCACGAAAAATACATCGGCTATTGGGTGTCAAACTATGGTAATGGAAACAAATAAGGTGATATTTTAAACTATGGCTATTAGTATCTAACAAATGATTATTTCTACATGAGAGAGAGAGAGAGAGAGAGAGAGAGAGAGAGAGAGAGAGAGAGAGAGAGAGAGAGAGAGAGAGAGAGAGAGACAGACAGACAGACAGACAGACAGAGACAGACAGACAGACAGACAGACAGACAGATAGCAATAAATTCACATGCCATGTCCTTTCATGCACCAATTATAGAATACTGGTTGAGGCTGGAAGAACCATGGCCCATAGGGTGTTCGAACTAAGAGTGACATCCCGCGCCCTGAATCGTGGAAGTCGTGTTGGTAAAACAGAAATGTTTAGTAATAATTTCATTTTTAATCTTCTATTGGACCCAAACATCAATGAATTGTTCACGACTTACTATCCGAAATGTATACTCACGTATCTCTTTTCCCTAGAAATATGGCTGCAATACAAGAAGTAGGTAAGCAAAACTTATACCTGAAATACGTATAATTAGTATAATTGACGGAAACGTTCAGCAAATCCCAGGCAAAATGTTTGTTTTTACATTTATGTTCGCTCTTGTGTACAACAATAACAACAACAATAATAACCATTAACTGGGGAATGGGGGAAGCAATAGTAGTAGTAGTAGTAGTAGTAGTAGTAGTAGTAGTATATCACACGGAAATGATTATTGTGTGAATACTAAACATTATTTCTAAAATGCAGATTTTCATTTTAATACTAAATTATACAATGCAACTGGATACTTACGTTCTGTAGGAATGTCTAAAACAAAAACGAACAAACAATGATAATATTTAAGACAGAAATTCCATGATCTCATTTGAAATGTGGAAG